>NC_043961.1:1838752-1987009 GCF_902148855.1 Sphaeramia orbicularis | reverse complement strand
AGCTCGGCCGGGCAGGACGCCAGGATTCTACGTGCTGATTAGAGGATCAGTCCAAAGGCTGAATCCCGTTTGATTGACAGCTGTTTTCAGATCTGCTCCTTCACTGACACAGTTCAGTTTAATACCGTCACACATTCTGCTGTGAAATCACAGAAACCACTATGAAATTACTTGTTCATTTCTTGCACTGTAAATAAAACACACTCATTGGACTTCCTTGTTTCAATTTAACATAATTTCAACGTTTTCTTGTTTACTTGGTACGATACGACCATTTTCTTAAAAAGGAACGGAGGGACGAATTTATGTTTAAGTTACTTGACTTTTTTTTTGTAAGCAGACAGTGAGCTTCAACTGTCTGAAAGACGAGCAGCCGCCACTGCTGTTGATCCACTAATCCTATCAATACATGTAAATAATTGGTGTAAAATACAGTTTTTCATCTTTTCGTGGTCATCAGATATGACCCATTTGGACGTTCAGAGGCTCCGTAGTGAACGTGGAAACACCGTCATCTTGTACAGCAACGATCCGCCAGTAAAGCCCATGGAGTTGGATCAATGACAGTGGATGGACACACTGGGTTATGTTCAGTTAATGAGAGATTTAGTGCAAAAGTCACGTTTTCTTCAGTTTTCTATGTTTTGATGTAATAACCTTTGCATTTACTCTGAGTTTTTATGAGCATCTAAATCAAGTATACAAAGTTAGACATAGGAAAATATATGATTTAAAGTGAAATTTGCTAAATACTGTTAAATACAGAGAAAAATTCATTTGGGAACTGCCACAAACTTAGCACTGGGTCTTTATGGGTTAAAACAGACATCCTTGAGTATCTTCAGCTAACATTTTGCAGAGTAACTGTGAGGGAAGATTGTGTGCATTCTTAAAAACTAGAGTTGATGCCATATTCCTTACTTGGTATTTTCTTCAAGCACAACTCAACAGCTGCTGGACATCATGTTCCAGTGCATCAAATGCAATATGCAGCATAGAGGAAGAAATTTACATGCATTAATCACCAGGGTCAGTGAAGACACCCATTGTGTTCTGAAGAGCTGGTTTGGAGCCAGTAGGGTGTAATTTGGCCAGTGCCATGTTGGCTTTGTTGGACTTAAATGCGACCATATTTGACAAAAGAAGTGTAACTACAGAAGCCCAAGGGGTCATCAGTGAGCTCATGTAAACCAAACCTACTGACAAGATAAACTATACTTCATCAAGTATTGTGTAGCAAAGTCATTTTACAATCTTGTTAGTCTGTGTGTTTCCATGACAACTGTTCTTCCTGGTTTAATCTGATTAAAGGTTGGATCCTATTTCAGACGTCCATGTAAACACCTTATTCCAGTTGAAAAAGAAGAGTTGGGATCAAATTTAAACCTGATTAAAGTCAGTGGTTTGATCCTCTTTTAACTGCGGTCTAAATTCTTCCTGGACATGTAAAGCCTTTATTCCGTTTGGACTTTATTCCTTCCATTCTGCACATGCTCAGTGTCTTGTCCTGTGGCGCGTGGACGCACACATTCTGCGCTGGTGGAAGAATCTGCATCTGCAGTCTAGTCTCCCAAAGCGTTCCAGTGGAATATTCTGATGGGATCTACCAGTCCTGGAAACCCTGAAGGAACAGTTCAACACTGGCTTGGATTCATTCATTTGTCCTGAACTAATGAGTTCCACAAGGGGGACAAAACAGTTTGAACTGCAGCCCTAACGTTAGCTTAGCTTAGCCTAGCTTAGCATAATGGCTTCATTCCTCTGCTCAGACGTAGCCAGGCTTTAGAGGTGATCTGTAGTATTTAGGAGTGATTTTGGTCGATTCAGTTTCTCCCTAATCATTCCTTTAGTCCGCTGGGGTCAATATGATCCCACACTGAGGCTCAGATCATGGTCATGTTGACTTACTGCAGGAAGAAAATCTGGGAAATAAAACTTTTTTTTTTTTTATTAGTGATAGTTAACAAGACAATGTGGTCAGAAAAAACAACAACAACAACACATAACAAAGGGAAACTCAAAACAAATAAACAAACAAACCAAAAACAACAACAACAGAGTATTTACAACCACAACAACACGTCATATTACAAAGAAAAGATCATAAATGTAAAAGCAACTAAACCATATAGCTTGGTAGGGGTGATGGGGAAAAGGGGAAGAGGGGGTGTAAATGAAAGTGAGAAAGAGAGAGGGGGGAGTGAGGGGGAAATATCAAGAATTGCTGTAATAATACAAAAATATTTAATAATACCAGTAGCCTAATTGCTAGAATTATTGTGGCAGCGGCGGAGGCAGTTCACAATACTACTAGTTAAATAATTTAATATTTGTAACAATGTATTTGTATCAGTTACTATCTCTTTTGAGTTTATATGAATCAGTTTAAATTAATATGGCTATGGGGGGGAAATATTTGGGAAATAAAAACTAATGCAAAGCTAAAACGCTAAAGGAAAGCTAATTTAGCATACGCATCCCTTCCAATAAAAAGATTTTCCAACTTCCGTCAACACAGCAGTCCACAGATTGTATGAGTGCAGTAAGTCGCAGATCTAAAGAAATAATTACAGAGAATCGGATTTGACAAAATCACTGACCAAAGACGACAAATCACCTTTAAAAAACTGGCTACATGTGACAATGGAAATGCAGTGACTATGCTAAGCTAAGCTAACAGAAGGGCTAAGCTAAGCTAACAGAAGGGCTGAGAGAACAGGGCAATGTGAGCACTGCAGCACAAACCCTTCTGCTCTCTGATCTACCTCATTAATACCTCATGTAAACCTTTATTCGGGTTTAACATTTCCATGGAAACAGAAGAGAAAATGACTTTAGTCCGAATTAATTTCTTCTTGGAAAAATAAATCGGATTTTAAAAAACATCATGTGACCATACCCAGTGAAACTTATTTACCACCAGCACACTGGCGCTGTCAGGAAAAACAGAATGATGAAAACTCAGGCTACGTTCAGACAGCAGGTCTTAATGCATAATTCGAATTTTTTTGGTGAAATCCGATTTTTTGTGTGCTTGTTCATATTCCCACATTAAATGCAACTTCTATCAGTTTTGAGTATGAACTGAATGCGATGCCTGAAGTGACCTGCATGCACAAAAGAGGTCCTGACGTAAATAGGAATGAGGATATACGTTATATCACTTGACATATCTGGAAGGCTGCGTCATTTTGAACTTACAAGCTATCAGTTGCTATGGGCAACAGCGTAGCACCGACATGCAGGAAAGAGCCGTAAAAGTCAAGATTTAAGATTTTAAAGGTAAACCTGTGGCTAGTGCAGTGTTTACATGTGTATGGGAATTGTAAATGCATTAAACTAGTCGTAAACGCAAAATAATGTACCCCCAGGTCTCTACGTTTGCTGTGTCAATCACGGGGGTAACTGGAAAGGTCGGATAAATGTGACCTGACCGTTCAGACTGAAGTCACACTGCAAAATATCGGATCCGTATCGGATTTAGGACCACATATAAAAGTGGCCTGGACTGGATTTGAAAAGATCAGATTTGTGCTGTTCAAACTGTCTCTAACAGACTGGGTACTGGTCACATCTGGGCAAAAAATGGGATTTGTGCCATATTTGCCTGCAGTCTGAACGTAGCCTTAGAGGCTGACTCTGCAGGCAAGTGAGCTGTCAATCACACCTGTCAATCACAGCCCAACACGGCAGACAGAAAAGCCTCAACTTGACCTGAGATTTGAATAAAAGCTTAAAGATGGACCGGTATCATTTAGAGCACAGGTGTCAACATGCGGCCCGGGGCCCAAAACCAGCACGCCAAAGTTTCCAAACTGGCCCGTGGGATGAATTTGCAAAGTGCAAGTTAGGGTGTCAAACTCAAAATAATATCATAATAACTTATAAATAATGACAACACCAATTTTTTCTCTTTGGTTTAGTGCAAAAAACGTTTAAATTATGAAATATTTACATTAAGAAACTATTCCTTACCAATAAAATGTGAATAACCAGAACAAATATGAACAACCTGAAATGTCTAAAGAAAATTCAGTGCAATTTTAACAATTTTCTGCCTGTTACTAAATGTTTTGTGCCTTCGTAGATCTGATCTGTAATGCACATGTAGCCTATAAATGATAAGTCGAGGTATAATATTGATAAAATTGTACTTACGTTTCTTAACAAATTTCCATTTTCAGGTTATTCACATCCTTTTGTTTGGATAGTTTGTAAATGTAAATATTGGCATATTGAATGTATTTTTTGCACTAAAACAATTGCAGTTGTCATGATTTATTGGCTATCATGCTATTATTGTACTGGTCCGGCCACTTCAGATTAAATTGGTCTGAATGTGGCCCCCCGGAAAAAAAAAAAAAAAGAGTTGACAGCCCTGATTTAGAGGTTCAAAGTTAAAACAGACAAGACCAAAGTTTGTCCCAGAAAAAAATAACGGATGAGTATTTTTAGGGAGAAGTTCAATGTAAGTCAATAGGAGTCAGGACTCTTTGGAGCAGCATCTAGTGGCCATCTGTGGTATTACAACTTTAAGATACTGCACTGTTTTGTTTTTTTGTTTGTTTGTTTTGTTTTGTTTTTTTTGTGCTGCGGTCCTTGCCCCTTGGATATAACTGGACCTTCATGTTTGAGGACAAAAAAGGTGGTGAAGCATTGTTTCAACAGACCACAGCAGCACTAGACCTGTGATCCCAGAAACATAAAAACCAAAAACTTGTTTTCATCAAGTCAGACACACAAAATACAAGGACGAAGATAAATACAGAGTAAATGCAACAAAGATAAGGACTGCAACTAATTATTATCATGCTGTGAAATCGTCTGAATGTTTGTTCTACCAATAAAAAACATACTATCATATAAGTTGCCGGTTAAATCTTTTCGATAGGACCAGTTCTGATCAGGACGTCCCTGCTTTGACTGAACTTGTTGAATTCCAACATGGGACCACATGGACCTGTGCCCAGAAGACCCTTTCATAAATACATCCAAAGATGTTTTCTTAGCCGTTATACTCATGCATAAATCTCAGAATTACTTTGTTTATCAAGGTTAACTGTGCACTATAATTAATATATTTATGCTGGCAAATGATTTCTTTATCGTGTGTAAAATGGACTGCGAAAACATTCCAACTGAAAAAAGTGTATAAAAGAAAAAACAATGAGATTATATGAACAGTTAGAAGTTTTTATGTTTTGCTTCGTATTTGTTTTGCATCTTGTGGCATATTTATTTACTCATTTTGGTCTGGTATCGTAATTGTTTTACATCATTTCGTCAGGTATGCATTTATCTGTGTTTTGCGCTTGGTTTTGTATTCCTTTTGAATTCATTTTGTATTATCTTTGGATGTATTTGGTTTGGTTTGTCTGACTTTATACAGTATGATTTTATAGCTAGTTGTGTTTGGATAACCATTAAGGTTATTATTATTTAGAGGGGGGCTGGAAATATCAGATTTTCTTCCTCCTGCTCCTTTTCCAGCATGGGTGTGTACATGTTTGTTCACTTGATGATTATTGAATGTCTGCTGATGAAATGCGCAACCATGAACCAAGGTTATTATCGTTAACGAAAACTAACGAAAACGACGAAAACTAGGATTGTAAGAACATTTTCGTTAACTGAATTAAATAAAATAAAAACTATACTTAAAAGAAAAAAACAATAACTAACTGAAACTGTATTGTGTGTTTACAAAACTAACTAAAACGGATAAAAATTATGGATAAAATTCCCTTCGTTTCGTCTTGTCAATGTCAGATTGATATAAAATGGATTTATTTCCTTCTCTGAGTTTTCTGTGCTGTCTCCATATGACACTTTTTGCTCCGTCACTTGTGTTCACTTGTGGTTTCCAGTCGTCTTCTGGTCCCCACTCTACCTGGAAACATGGAGACTAAAGTGGGACAAAGCAGCAGAGTCCTGTCTGGGATTTATTTGAATACGACCACAGTGAAGAGAGAAAAGAGACCACTGAACTACACTAAACTAAAACTAAGCATTTAGAAAAAAATGAAAACTAATAAAAACTAGCAAACCTGCTCTAAAACTAATTAAAACGAACTGAATGAGAGAAAAAAGTCAAAACTAAATAAAACTAAACTACGATGAAAATCCAAAACTATTAGAACCTTGCCATAAACCAAATTAATTAAATAAATAAAATGACAAAAAAAAAAAAGTGAAAAAACTTACTTGCAGCGACAAAGCCACATATATTGCGAAGAATGCCTTTCCCAAAGCCCTTCAGCTGCTCTAAGGTCATTGTTGTGGTTTTCTCAGAACCTTCCTGGAAGGTTTGCAGCTTTGCCATAATGCTCAGCAATAACCGCAAAGCAGATGGGAACAGAAGATGATAGAAAATGACATGGAAATAGAAGATAAAAAAGACCTGATGTGAGTTTGGATGCTCGATAGCACCGTGAAAGATGCTGTTTGCGTGTCGCCGTCCTTAAGCGTGGTGAATTTTTTCCCAGCAGGGAAACTGAACGCTGGCTTTACTCTGACTGTGAAGCAACAGAGCCAGATGTTGCAAAAGAGACATCAAGTTAGAAAAAACAAACTACTGTGCAGATACGTGCCTCACAAAGCACAGTTTAATGACACTTTGACCTGGAGGAACCGTGACAATAAAAAGAATCTGGATGCACAGCGGGTCCGTGTGTGTTCATGTGATGAAAACAGCCTCATTGGGCCACACACAGTCGCAGACGTGCAGAATTCTCGCGTGTATAAATCCTTTTTTTTAGCGTGTTTTCTGCATGTGTGTGACATTCAGATCCCATTAAGCTTGTCATCATGTCCCATTCATCCGTCTGCGTCCGTGTGATTCTTCCCCTCCGCAGCATGACCTCCTGTCACAATGGATGTAGCCGCACAATTGGACGGAGACCAGGAAGTCCTTAGGAAGGTCATTAGCATAACAATGTTCATGGGAACATTTGAACATAAGGGCGGTGTCGTGAGATCGCTAAAACCTCACTGGAACCAGTTTCCCCCCATCTGCAGAGTGTTCCCAGTTAGTCTCTGTGATTTGTTATTCATCCTGGGTTTGCGCTGCCTTCAGTGATGACAGGAGAAGCCACAATATGGAGAAATAACCCCAGACAACTGGAACCGCACACACACAAAGGCCTATTTGTACAGCCAGGTCCACACACACCCACTGCCTTAGATTTAATGTACACTCCTACAACTACAGTTCCTACTGAACTTTTTGACTCACCGGCCTGGTGGGCACATGAAAGAAATCACCGGTCAAAGATTTAGTGAAGGTAAAAATAAGTCTTTGTGTCATATGTAATTCAGCTAAAATGTGCTCACAGCTCTTCTTTGTGTCTGTGTTCATATTAAATCAGTCTCAGTGAATCCAAAGGAACTTTGTGTTGGTAAATGACAGTTGTTCAAATGGACAGGATTTCACTTCTGTTCAACATGTTGATGCTCATATGAACTATGTTTTCAGCTCAAAAATGAACCATTTCTGCACAATTAATGCTATATTTTCATGTCACAAATGGACAAGTTCTATTTGAACTGAACTGAGCTGAAAAACAAATCTTCTCTTCTTTTGGATTCCCCAGTTTTTTCTTCCCAGATTCTCTCCTCCATATCACATGTTTTATTTGTACAGGTTCAATCTGGAGTATGGTGCTGATCCATCCTGCTTCTGTTCCACCAATACATACATGAAGAATGGCACACAGCACTGTTTACATCAACACTTTTACAATAAGAAGCATTTTTAGACACAAAGAACAATTCTAGATTGTTCTTTCCTCTTTAGTCTGATGCTAAACTATCCAATAAATAATAGTGCTCCTAGTTTTTGCACAGGGATCATTAGTGTAAACGCTGACATGGCTGCAGAGCATCAGTATGATGGGATCCACAACAACCATGTCACATCCGTCCACTGACACATTTAGTGTTTTTGTGTCAGCTGGGATTGTTTTAGATCCACAATACCAACATTTATGAAGAAGAGCACAATTAGCAATAGGAAGTCTAGAAGTTTATTCCTAATAAAGTACTGGGACTGACCAGAGCATCATGGGTAATGTCACGTCCGTCCACCAGCAAAAGTTTTCTATTCCAAATTTTGCTATTCCAAATCCAATATTTATGAAAATAGAGCTTCCACTGTCAGAGAATATCAGTAGTCTGTGCACAAATGGATTAGCATTATTTACACACACTTCTATGCAAATATGATAACTTTTTTTTTTTTTTTTTTTTACAAAAATGGACACTCATTTGACCCCCTAAGGACATTTTAGCTGAATTGTAAATATCACCATTTACTCTTTAACAGTAGCTAGTAGCACACAGGCAGAAGTTTAACTATAACAATTATGAGACATGTTCATACTGACGGTGCAGGTGTTAAATGTCAGGGTCAGATGCCATTAGAGGCAGGTCTTCATCTTTGTATGTGTTTAATTCAGGGTTGTACGACTAGAACTGGATTCAGGACCGTGAAAGGGCACCAAAGTTGGAAGGAGGGCATTACACTGGAAAAAATCTGAATCTTACCAAGTTTATTTTTCTCATTTCTAGTCCAAATATCTCATCACACTGAAAATAAGACAGAATCACCTAAAGAGGAACTTTGCAGTGAGATATAAGAACTGATTTTTATACAATAGATCTGGAAAATCTGATTTCAAGAAATCTTACCAAGATAATTTTCACTTGTTGCATTGGCAGATTTTTTTTTTTTTTTTTTTTTTTTTTTTTTGCTTGAATTAAGCAAAATTGAATTGAAATAAGCAAAAAAAATAATAAATCTGCCAATGGAAGAAGTGAAAATTATCTTCAAACACAAACAATTCTCTTAAATTATAATTCCTTTGTCTTAACTTAATTTTTTTTTTTTTTTAAGACAAACACCCTCTGTTGATTATTTTGCTCATTTTTCTTCATTTTGTTGATTATTTTTGTTTATTTCCACTCATTTTGTTGATTATTATGCTCATTTTTGTCCATTTTGTTGATTATTTTATTCATTTTTGTTCATTTTATGGATTACTTTTTACTTTCATTCACTCGATTATTTTTCTCATTTTTGTCCATTTTATAGATTATTTTTGTTTATTTCCATTCATTTTGTTGATTATTTTGTTCATTTTATGGATTATTGTTGTTTATTTTCTTTCATTCTGTTGATTTTTGTGCTCATTTTTGTTCGTTTTGTTGGTTATTTTTGTTTATTTCTATTAATTTTGTTAATTGTTTTGTTCATTTTTGATTCATGTTGATCGACGACTCAAAAAATGAACGCCATAAATCTCATTTTGTGTGAACAAAAGGGTAAAAGACATGTTAAGCACAAAGGGAGGTGACACTAAATAGTACCGCTTTGGTTTATAGAAGCTCGTTTTACTCTGAAACTTTTGTTTTTCCTGCTGTACGTAGTTCACATTTATCAGATTGGATCTTAATACAGAGACAAATACACGTGTGGACATTAGAACTTTACTAAACCAATAAACTTGATGTTGGACGAGGACTTTTGCATAAGTTCTGTATGTTTGCGCCATAGTTTAACAGACGCACCACCTCCATTTGGACTAATCACTGGTCCGTCACACTGTGCATTAGTTCTGCTGTTTTCTACAAACTCAAACAGGAACATTCGCTTCCGTTCACGTCCGTCCAGTGATATCACAGCAGGTGTTTTACTTTACTGGTGGACATAGACCACCTGTTGTGACTTCATTGCACAAAGAGTCCAATGCAGCTACTATTTCTACCCATCTACCCTCACTGTGAATGAATGCATCCCCACAAAGAGTCCCCAAAGTACAAAACTGCAAAACTACCGAGAAAACGCACATTCCAACCCAAACCGCCCCATGTGTTATTAGTGAAAGAACAATTTGTCACAACGTTGATTCCATTACATTCAGACCTTCAAACCATAAACACATGCTGCTTTCCAGTGCAGTCAAACACAAATAACAAATAGAAATAGATGTCAGTGTTTCTCAGGGGGAAAAAGACACTGGTTTCAGCTTTCAGATGTATTTAGTTTGCTCTATTGAAATGATGTGACCAAAAAATAAAAATTATTCGGTTAAGGAGAAAGAAAGATGTGTAATAGACTGTAACGTATCTCACTGAGTAAAAATCCTCTGTGTAAAAGATTTATGGTATATATATATATATATATTTGTAGGATTTACCAATAAAGACCCAGGGCCACTTTAATGGCAGCTCCCAAATGAATCTTTCTATTTAACCCTTTCACGCACAGTGGTCACTACAGTGGACAGTTATTCTACTTCTGTTCACTTATATATTCATGGATTTTGTTATTTTGTTCCATATCAGCCGACACAGTGGATGCTTATGCACCATCCCATAATACACTACAATTCATACAATTACTGTAACTTTGCTGTTCTAGATAAACCTGATCTGTGGTAACACTGAGTGCAAAAAATTAATTGTTATTAGACTGTAATTAACAGTTTTGTTGTTGTTTTTTTAATAAAAAGGTTTTTTGCATACTAGCTTCATGCAAGTATGTTAAAATGTGAGAAAACATCAGATTATCAGCATTAAAAATGTTTTTATTACATAGTTCTCACACAGTAGATCAGTAAATACATGTTTCTTTGCTTCTAAAATCAAACGCATGGTGAGTGGACATTTTTTGTAACTCCATGAAAAAAAGGTTCCTAAAAATCAATTGCATTTTTTTTTCGTGCCTAAAGAGAAATAAAAACACTCAGGAAAAAGAAAAAAAAAAACTTAATGAAGGTTCTCATAATTCATGCATGAAAGGGTTAACCTTAAGTGATTTATGACCATTTATTATCATATTATTCTCTGCATCTTGCATTTTTTTCATCGAAAATCGTGTTTTTTTGTATATTAAATTTTCTCATCATGTAGATCAGGGGTCACCACCCCTGGTCCTCCAGAGCTACTATCCTGCATGTTTTAGGGCGCTCTCACACCACGTACCTGAGTCTGTATCCGAGTACATTTGGCCCCAAAGTCCATTTAATTTTATCAATGTGAATGCGAACGTTCTGTTCTCAGGTACGCTGTGTCAAAGCGCCCTTAGATGTATCCTTCTTCCAGCACACGTGATTCAAATGCTAAGCCTCTCATCCAGCTGTGCAGAAGCCTCAGAACAACCCGTCTGGTGTGCTGGAAGAGGGAAACATCGAAAACATGCAGGATAGAAGCTCTGGAGGACCAGGGTTGGTGACCCCTGATGTAGAGGTTCATTACAGCTCAGATTAAAGTTGAGGGTTATTATATGAAGAGCAGAGAAAACTGAAGAAAAAGTGACTTTTGCAGTCAAATCTATCATTAATTCGACATAAACCCAGTGTGAGGCTAAAGACGAGGAGGCACGGTCAGCTCGACGGGCTCCGATTGGTCCATCGAGCCGACCAGCTGATAAATGACACATCAGCAGCACGTTGGATGACGCTTCTGAGGAAGACTGGAGTCATAGTCGAAACTGTCAAGCAGGTAACATCTAAAAACTATTCCTTGTCTGAACAAAAGAAAATAGTATATTTACATAAACCCAGTGTGTCCATCCACTGTCATTGATCCAACTCCATGGGTTTTACTGGTGAATCAATGTTGTAGAAGATGACGGTGTTTCCATGGTAACTACGGAGCCTCTGAACGTCCAAATGGGTCATATGTGATGACCATGAAAAGATGAATATCTGTATTTTACACCAGTTATTCATGTGTTGATAGGATTAGTGGATCAACAGGTATTAAACAGTTCAGATCAGTAGATGGTTTTTTATTCACCAGTGGATGTTTGGGTGTTTATGGGTTAAAATGAAAGAAAACATGATATTCATGATTTTGTTTCATGTTTCATTTAGATCATAATAATCCAAAAAAAAAAAAAAAAAAAAAAGGATTATTGCATTTTCATAATGTAATTACAAATATGTTTAACTCATAAAGACCCAGTGTTACTTATGTGACCATTCCAAAATAGTTTTTTCTCTATATTTAACTTTTCTTAAGTGATTTAGCAACATTTGTTATTATATCACCTTCTGTATATTATGTTTTTACAGTAAAAATCAGTCATTTTCCTCCATTTAATTCACTGATCATGTAAATGTTCATAAAAATTCAGATTATAGCTGAAGGTTATTATATTAAAAACAGACAAAACTGAAGAAAAAGTGACTTTTTCAGTCCAATCTATTAATATAACTGAACATAAACCAAGCGTCTCCAACCACTGTTATTTATCAAATGCAATGGGTTTTACTGGTGAATCAATGTTGTAGAAGATGACTGTGTTTCCATGGTAACTACAGAGCCTCTGAACGTCCAAATGGGTCATATCTGATGACCATGAAAAGATGAAGAACTGTATTTTACACCAATTATTTACATGTTTTGATGTGATTAATGGATCAACAGGTATTAAAAAGTTTAAATCAGATCAGTGGATGGTCTTGTTTGATGGTGGATGTTTGGGTCTTTATGGGTTAAAATGAAAGAAAATATGATATTCAGGATTTTGTTTCATGTTTCATTCAGATCATAATAATCCAAAAAAAGGATTATTCCATTTTCATGATGTAAATACAGATATTTTTAAGTGCAGATATTACCTGTTATCAGCCTGATAAGAGCAGTTAAAGGCTTAAAACCACGACTGCACTCACATCAAGATCAAATAACTGTCATAAGTGACGCTCTTCTGCAGTGTTCTCGGTGCTTTTGGCTGCGGAGCGCTCTTCATGATCCAGCTGTGGATGTGAGATGTTTTATAAACTACTAATCCTCTTATCTGGGTCATCTGCCGTGCTGCTCTGCTCTCTTCATGCTACACTACACCTGACACACACACACACACACACACACACACCTCACCTGTGTCGGACGCTTCAGCACCTCCCTTATCTGATGGTGCTGCACTTTCCCTGTGCAGGCAGCAGCAGACGCACAGGTGGTGGAGGTCCTGGTATGTGGACCAACTGAACCTCAGCACTGTGGTCCAAACAGGGGCTTCAGTACACTGTAAAAAAAATCTGGAATTTAACAGAATTTTCACTGTTTATTTTACAGATTTTTCCTGTATTTTTAAGATACAGCAAAATATCAATGAAATGACTAAAACAGACTGTGATTTTACATGTCAAATGGAAAATAACATGAAAAAACTGTAACTGTTAATAACCAGAAAATTTCAACTTTTTAAAGAATTTTTTTCTTTTTTCACAGAAAAATACAGTTAAAATACATTTGCAAATGTGTCATAATTTCACAAATATTTCTTTTCTATTTATGTGATTAAAGTGTTTAATAAAAGTTTAATACTGTTAAAAAAAAAAAAAAACTTAAAACGAGATAAAATTACTGACAATTAACCGTTAAAGAAGTATTTGTTCTGTCAGTTGAACCAGACTAGTTTGTTAATTGACAAATATCTTGTGTAATTACAGGAGGTTTCACAACAAAAATGATGAATAAATGTATTTTGTGAATGTATAACATGTATAAGCACTGATAAACTGTCCAAATACAGTTTTTATCAGTGGATTGGACAACTGAGTCTCATTGAAAATTATTTATATATATATATATATATATATATATATATATATATATATATATTTATAGGGAATTTGGTTGTTTTAATACATGTAAATATTCTTTATTAAACATTAAAAAGTAAAAAAAAAAAAAAAAAAAAAAGCAAAATCTCATGTAAAGTTAGGGCAAAAAATTTTATTTTAATTATGGAAAATTACCATATTTTTATGAGATGGTTATTTTCTGTTAACAGTATTTTTTTGGCACCCCTGCTGCCGGAATAATACTGTTTTTTTACCTTTTTTTTGGTTTGGTTTGGGTTTTTTTTACAGTGTAGGGAAGAGTTGTGCTTGCGCTCATGTGTGCAGTTTGTGTTGGAGTGTGTTTTATGCTAAGAGTCTTTGTTTGATGTGAGTCAACTCCATGTCTGCGCTAACAACAGCCTCAGTCGCCCAAATCCATGATATCAGCCTGAACACTGATTTTTATCTAAAGGACTCTGATCAGTAAAGCTCTATCCCAGGTGTTGAATACTTGAGGGCCTCTTTTACTTTTCTAGAGCGGTGGTTCTGAACTGGTGTGGCCTCTGGACCTGCTGTGTCCTGTGTTAATCAAGTCATGATCAACTTCTTTAGAATTCAAACATCTTCCTCAAAAATAGGCTCATAAGAATAAGGAGAGTAAAAATAAGAGTTACTGTCAAGCACAATGCAACAACATTTATTTTTATGTTCTGTAAGGTGCTCAGAGTAAAAATCTACACATCAATTATAACAACTGTCAAGAATAAAAAAAGACACACACACAAAAGTGAGTCCAGCATCAGTAAATGTACAGGTGACAGTAACGACTATAATGTCAAGTCATTTTAGTCAGCAGTGCAAAGTAAATAAATAAAATGAGTTCAAATTAGAGCTGTCAAATGATTAAAATTTATCAGATTAATCGCAGGGTTGCTGAGGATTAATTTCAATTAATCATGATTTAATGTCATCCATTCTGAATCTATATTAATTGTGTTTCATTTTGTATGAGCCAACAGACTCAGGAAAATGGGAATATTTCTGCACTTAACGTGTTTGTCGATAGTTGGCTGACATGTTAGCCGTGGTGCTGGTAGAATCCCTGATTAACGTATGCTTTGTGTTAATGTGGTATTTTAAGATGGAAGTGCTTCAATGAAAAGAAAACTCCGTCCTGCAAAATGTGTATAGTACTTTATGTTGGTCAACTGTTCCATTTTTTTTTTGTCTTCATATTTCCACCCAGAGGACAAACGTGTTGTTTAGTGTCTTCCATCTGTATGGGTCGGTCACTACCGCATCAGCTGACCATTTGTTCATGTGCGTTAACGCTAACTCTACTGGACAAACTGACCCAAATGCGTTGGCAGAGACGTTCACAGTCATTCTGCGCTGAAGATAGGTTGTGTTAAAATTTGTAATCAGATTAATCATGAGGATGAATTAATCTGCATTAACGCATTCAATTTGACAGCCCTAGTAAAAATAAATGAAATATACACAGATAACTGAGTATAAACTGAGTGGACATCACCACTGCACAGCAGAATTTGCACATAGAATATGGAAGACTTACAAAAACAGTTGTTTTAAACTCATATTTTTTAGTGAAAAGACTACGTTTCAGTTCTAAATTATTATTCAGTTGTGATATTTTAGTTCTGTGATGCATTTATGTCCATTTAACACTTTTGTTGTCAAATGTAGCAGCTTTTCAGACTACCCCAGCAAATTCTTATTATTTTTTTTATTTTTTAAACACCTAGCAACAAAATCGGCTAGACTGTAAGCCCGGATAAGTAGAGTTTACTCCAAAAATTTGAGGCAAGTGATTGCACTTAAATGATTTGAGTAATGATCGACTAATCAGTTGGTTTAAGTAGGTTCAACTTTAATGCTAAAAGTATTAAACCAAAACTATTAAGTAGAAAACACTAAAAGACAAGTTATTTGTACTTTAAATCTGTTGTAAAATCAACCCCACTATCCAACCATTCAACTCAGCATTTTAGCTTACACTGACTAATTTTCTCAATTGCAGCCAAATTGATTTATCATTGATTAAACAACTTTTTTTCAGTCTTTTTAACTCATAATCCTGTTTCTGACCCAAAAGGTTATAAAATTACTCAACTTTATATATTGTTGTATATATGGATGTTGGCTCTTTGTCATTTGCCAGTACAGGAGGCACTTTTACTTTGACAAGATATTTAGATTTTCATCGAACATTATTAGTTTTAGATGAACAGTAAAGCCATAGTTCTTCCTCTGGCTCTGACTCATGGTGCAGCTGTACAAAAATACACAAACAAACACAAAAAGGCCAATAAACACTGACATACACACATTAAATCCAAATGAACACTAACAGCACAACCCCGCTGAACCCCTGCACAGAAAAAGAACACATTTTCAACAACATGCCCAATACCCACAATGCAAGATAAAAAGGTGTGGTCATGACTAAAACTTAGTGATTTAATTCCATTCAACTGAAACTTTTTCATACTTTCAACTATGTCTACAAATTAGTAAAATATACTGAACTTTTTATAGTAACATCATAAAACTTCAATCATTTAAGTGCATTGTAATTAAAGCATTTTAGTGAATACAAATTCTGGGCTTACAGTGCACTGTTACCTTGTTGGTTGGATACCTTGTTATTATCAAGTTTGCTTTCTAGCAATAAATCACATAAAACAGACAACTAAAATTGTTCATGTGTGGTTTTGCCATTGTGTAATCTACTTAATGTTTTACATAATTACGCACTGACATCATCACACAATGACATCACAACGTCCTTCACAGGTTCTACCTACAAGTGGACCTTCCTGTAGCAACGTCCCCTGGAAATGAGTTGGCAACGCTGCTGTCATGTCACCCATTTGGGTTTGGGTTTTTTAAGTGTAAGTGTTTGTAAATCCATGTTTAACTCGCTCAGGGTCACGTCTGTCCTTCAACAGCTGTCAGTCAAAAGTTTCCTGTAAAATCACTTAGAATAAACTATACCTTTGCCTCTGCTGCTGGTATAAGTCTGTTTCTTTTTTCATGCTAAGGGTGAAGATGACATGTCATTTCAAAACAAAAGAACTCAAGAAGAAAAGTCAGACTAAAGACTTATTCTTATTTTGGCATTGATGCCATATCTTATTTGCTTATTCTTCTATGTACTTTTATCTGAATACTTTTCTGGTCATGAGTCTTACCACATTACTAGTCACTGTCCATACTGTTCACTCAGTGGTCAAATGCATTATGGGTGATTGCACAGATGGGCACCAAATGTGAAAGTGCACCCAGTGTAGTCGAGGAAAGTCTAGATGTGGTTTATCGTTATTCCTGTATTTCAAAGGTCTTCCACCTTTTTCACATATCCTCCTGAGACCCAACGATGGATTTTTGTCCTCTGTAGGAGACAAAAGTTTGACAGTTTTACTTAAAAAATGCTGTCCATTGCAAAGGACATTCCATTAATAAATAAATAAATAAATAAATAAAAAATGTACCTGAAAAAAACGTTGCATTATGCAGTTTTCAAACAACACAACTGTTTAATATAAAAAAGTTAAAACTTTTCCTGTTCCTGGGTCTCAGGAGGATATTGAGGAAAAACCTGTCGGGTGGTTCAGTATATCTCACAGAAAATGCAAACATGAGCAAGATCCCCAACTCAAAAGTCTGACAAAAAATTATTGTGAGCAAGTTTGACTGGTTTTTGCATCGATTTAACTCATTTCAGTAACATAGTAGAGATGGGGTTCTCTTAAGGGAACGTAATGTCAGAAAGAAACAGCAAAAATGGGTAAATTTGGCCACAAAATAAAGAGTTTTAAGTGGAAAATCATGCAAAAATCAAGGAATTTTTAAGGGAAA
This sequence comes from Sphaeramia orbicularis, assembly GCF_902148855.1. NCBI lineage: Eukaryota > Metazoa > Chordata > Actinopteri > Kurtiformes > Apogonidae > Sphaeramia > Sphaeramia orbicularis. The sequence continues at coordinate 1,969,553 of NC_043961.1, read as the reverse complement.
CTGTAGAGAAACAGCTTGTAAACATTATTATTTATTCCGAACTTTGAGCGTGTCGTAGCTTCCAGGGATCGCTCTTCTTTTGGCCTGATGGGTAAAAAATAGGAGGTGAAAAGGCTGTGCAGCTCTGTGCATTATCACACCCATCAGATGCTGTGTGATTTGTAGTGGAGCAGCACATGGGGAGCGGAGCCCTCATGTCGAATATCACCTTACTGTAAACTACATGATAAATGCACAGGAGAGTTGAGCGCAGGGGGAAGCAGCGGTTTATTCAGAGCAGGTGGCCATGCGTGCTGAGGCCCAAATGACAAGCAGCTGTGGCGGCGCGCTCCAGCCAGCACGGCAACACACACGCCAACGCACACGCCAACGCACACGCCAACACACACAGCAACGCACACAGCAACGCACACAGCAACGCACACGCTTTGTCCTCGAGTACGAAGTTTAGCATGATTGTCTGATGCTTTCTCTGCCGCTGAATGTAGGAGCTATTTGTCTATTTAGTTATTTGTTCAAAGTTAATTTACTTTTTTGTTTAATAATGTAGTATATTTTGCTAATTGTTTATTTTGTTTAGTGTTTATTATTTTGCTAGTTTATAAAATCTTGTAGACCCAGTTTTATTTATAATAAGTTTTTTTTTTCTTTGAAACTTCTGAACATCCAACGGCTTACAGTGACCCATTTACATTCAGGGTCTACGGTACCTTTAGTATCCAGGGGGGTCAGTCTGATCTACAAGGCAAGTTTATTTGTATCGCACATTTCAGCAACAAGGGAATTCAAGGTGCTTCACACAGGACACTGAAATACAACGACAGGAAAAAAGAAACACATTTAAAACATTATAAAAGAAACATGTAAAAGGTGATTAAAAACAGCAAGTAAGAAAACAAGACATAAAATAAAAAAAATAAATAAATAAAATGAAATGAAATAAAATAAAAACACACACATTAAAGTAAAAATTGCAATGGTTCAGTAGTCCAACGACATATTTAAAGACATTAACTGACATTCGTTTGACCATTCAAGATCATCTTAGGTCAAAGGTTGTGTCATCAGTCCAGTTGTGATATTAGTATATTTCATCATATTGATCGGGGGGGGGTGACTGATCGGCCTTGGCGGAGGTCTGTGCTGACTTTTCTAGAAAAGCACTCAGAGAGCGCAGACCTCCGCCAAGGCTGATCAGTACCCCCCCCACCCCTGTGGGCCCCCCTCCCCGATCACCACCAAAATTGACTCATTTCTTCCTTGTGCCAGTATCAACATTTCCTGAAAATTTCAAGAAAATCTGTCCATAACATTTTCAGTTATCCTGCAAAGAAACAAATAAACAAACAAACATGGGGGGGGCAGATCTGTCTTGGTGGAGGTCTGCGCTCTCCCAGTGCTTTTCTTGTTTGTTTATTTATTTATTTAATCTCAGATTGGGATGCATCATCAGGGACTTTGTAGGGTGGGTACTGTATATATGTTATGTGGAAAATCCAAAAGTCTTGTTTCTTCTTGTGTAACAGGGTCAGTTATTCTGTAGCAGTGTGGGTGTGTAGATGATATTGTGTATTGTTTGTTATAACTACACAAAATCTGTTCATTTGATTTTCATTTCTTTTGGTTCATACCTGACATTATGGGCCTTCCAGTCAGTGTGTGGAACTTTGAATCTGAGTCTGTTTGACTTTCCCAGTGTGTCATTTCCAGTGTGACTGCCCACTAGAACTACAGTTTGGTGCCTTTACCTTTTCCCTTTAGTTCCAGATCTCTATGGCAGAGGTAAGCAGCTGTACAGTCTGAGAAAACTTTTGGTTTAGCCTCTGCTACTTTAATTTTTAAATGAACTGGCTAGTTCAAACTGTATGAAGTGCTTAAACATGTGCTGAAACACATTTCTGTTTTTCAGAAAAGTGTTGTTGCAGAGGTTTTTGTGTTTTATGTCACTTTTGTCAGGTATGCTGTATTTTGTTTTAATAATTTAATGTATACCCCTTTTGTTCCGGATCTCTGTGGGAGAGGGGCATGTTTTATGGGGGTCACTGACAGAAGGTTTTTGTGTTTTATGCCAGTTTTTTCAGGAGCAGAAAAAACAATAAACAGAGGCTGCCTCCAAAGTTATACATGCGGGTCTTGTCCTTAAAAAACACAACGCAGAGTCCGACACCACCAGTTACACTTGTATGACTGTCACTTTTTGTTTTTTGTTTTTTACCTTGTTTCCAATTAAAACATGTAAAAAAAGAAAAAAAAAAAACTAGCAGTATTGTTAAGAGAGTAAAGTTATGCAGATATCACAATTTGGCCAAAAATATGATGCTATAATGTTAACCATTTGCAACATGACTTTTGTTTGACTGGATAAACAGCCAGTGCCTCCTGCACAGACAGCGATCCCATGCATGTACATGTAAGAGTCCTTGCTGGGGAACTGTATATATTTTTCAGATTGCATGGTGTTTGTAAGAAACAAACAAAACTACGCCCTTGGCCATCTTCAAGAGAAAACTTGAGCTGTAAGTAACTTCTGCTAGATGAAACATGCTTGTTGTTTTCTCGACATGGAAACAGCTGATCATTCATGTGAGTTCAATGTTCATTCAGTGTGTGAAAATGGCCGACAGCATCTCAGGTTAGAATGACAATTGTGCAAAATTCAGCACATTTCTGTTATTTTTTTTTATTTTTTATTTTTCTACCCACCACCACCACCACCACCCCTCTTCGGGGGACAACTTTATTTTTTAATTGCAGCTTGTGCTTAACAAGTGACCAGTAACAATTTCAAGTTTACACTCACATTTCTGTTAATTTTGTTGTCTCCTTCACTCTTTTCTTTTGGGAAACTTCAACTTCAGTTTACACTCGACATCAGAGACAATCATCTGCCTCCTTCAAATCACAACTGAAACATTGGATGAAGGAAAACCAAACGTGACCATCAGTAGACCGTCCTCACTGTGTTGTTCTGTGTGTTTGTAGGATGTTGTTAATGATTTGCAATGTTTGACTGGATAAACATAGTGCCTCCTGCGCAGACAGTGATCCCATACATCAGTGTTTCTCAAACTGTGGGGCGGGCCCCCCTGGGGGGGCGTGAAGCCTTTCCAAGGGGGGCATGGGATCATTCCTAGGTGTTTTTGTTTTTTTTTCTTCAGGTTAGAACATGTAGCAGGTGGAACTAATGTTTTAGCATTGGAGCACCCTGGACTCATTTTAGGGACGTACACCAAACCAATCTACTGCCATGGTGATCTGTCACTAGACTGGACCAAGAGTTTAGGTTTGGACAACGGACAAGGACTGGACTGGAAAAGAAAAATGTGCGATGTTTCTGGTTTTGCACAGTTTGTACAGTTTGCACTTTAATGTTCTGAGATGTGCAACAGAAACAGGCTCATTGCAGCCACTGATATTGTTAAAATGTTCATCTTTGTTACCAAAATTTGTTTGTTGTTCTACAAAAAAATTGACCTTATTGTCATAGTTGTAAGATAATTACACATTTCCTATTTTTAATTGGAAAAATAATGTCTCGGGGAGCAGTTTTGTTGAGGTCATTTATATTGTTCAATCAAAAATCGAAGTTATTTTCAATTTGCACAACAAATTATTCAAGGAAAAGCAAAAAGTATTCTAACGATATTGATGTTTCTTTCAATAAAAGTTATAATTGCACCACAGGTACAATGTCGTTGGGGTTGAGGGGGGCTTGGAGATTTTTCGTGCTCCAAAGGGGGGCCCGACAGAAAAGACTTAGAACCACTGCCATGCATGTACATGTAAGAGTCCTTGCTGTGGAACTGTGTATATTTTTCAGACCGGTGTTTGTTCATTGGTGTGTTTCAGTGAAGTATACAGCTGTACAGGTCGGTGGTGAGTTGACTGACATCCCCTACTCTGAGCTGTGCAGCCGCGGCCCCATGTTGCAGCCACCTCTGTTTTCTGCAGATCTGAGAACTCTTATCTCTTGCAGCTGAAGCATAAAACTAGGGGCTAAGGGCACTGATTCTTGCCAAGTCACTTTCTCTTCTCCCATCTCTGCGGACCTGTATGAGTGTGTGCGTATGTTTATGAATTTCAGACTGAATGAGTGGCATGCCTGTCTCGCATGAAGGACCTCTGAGTGCCGGTTTTATGCAAACGCCCATTCCAATGTCAATTCACTTTGTCAGTCAATTTGCTTAATGGAGCTCCTCACCTTTCACGTTGAACTGTTTATCTGGCTGTATCCCAGCCAACTCTGCTCTTCCATGGCTAAAGAAACAGTATAAACAGCTTAACCCATAAAGACCCAAACATCCACCGGAGACCAAATTATTTACAGAAGGAAAATGTTGAATAACTGTTGATCCACTAATCTTATAAATACATGTAAATAATTGGTGTAAAATGCAGTTTATCATCTTTTCATGGTCATCATTTGGCTGTTCAGAGGCTCCGTAGTGAACATGGAAACTGATTCACCAGTAAAACCCACGGAACTTGGTCAATGACAGTAGATGGAGACACTTGATTCATGTTCAGTTAATGATATATTTTGCACAAAAAGTCACTTTTTCTTCAGTTTTCTCTGTTTTTGATATAACCCCCAAAAACAATCTGAGCTTTAACCCTTTCATGCGTAGTGGTGGACAGCTATTCAAAGCTGTTCTTTTGTATATTCATGGATTTTGTTGTTTTATTTGCATATTAGCCAACACCTTTGGCGCGTATGCATCATCCCATACACTGCAATTGATACCATTACTGTAACTTTGCTGTTCTAGATAAACCTAATCTGCAGTAACATGTTTGAATGTGAAGCAATTGTTTGTTATTTTTATTAGACTGTAATTAACAACAAAAAGTTGTTGTTGTTTTTTTTTTCATTATTATCTCCATGAAGTGAGTAATAACTAGTGTTAGAGTATGTTACAATGTGAGAAAACATCAGATTAGCTGCATTAAAAATGTTTTTATTTCATAGTTTTCACAGAGAATATTTGTAAATGCTTGTTTCTTTGCTTCAAAAATTAAACGTATGGTGTCCAGCTGAGTGGACATTTTTGCAAATACATGAAAAATAGGTTCATAAAAATGTTTTCAATCACATTGTTTTTTAATGGCTAAAGAGGAATAAAAACAGGGGAAAAAATTTTTGATTACGGTTCTCATAATTCATGCACGAAATGGTTAATGAACATCTATCAGTGAATTAAATGTAGAAAAATACATGATTTTCATTGCCTCCATAATTTATGTTTTCATTGAGGTTTGTTTGTTTGTTTGTTTGTTTGTTTGTTTGTTTGTTTGTTTGTTTGTTTGTTTGTTTGTTTGTTTGTTTGTTTGTTTGTTTGTTTGTTTGTTTGTTTGTTTGTTTGTTTGTTTGTTTGTTTGTTTGTTTGTTTGTTTGTTTGCTTGCAAGATAACTCAAAAAGTTATGGACGGATTTGGATGAAATTTTCAGGAAATGTTGATACTGGCACAAGGAACAAATGATTACATTTTGGTGGTGATCAGGGAGAACTGATCTGCCTTGGTGGAGGTCTGTGCTTTCCGAGTGCTTTTCTAGTTTAAAAATGCAAAAAACACAGGATAATATTACAGTAAATGGTGATAAATAACTTAGGAAAGGCTAAAAATAGAGAAAAATTCAATTGGAACTGCCACAAAAGTAGCAATGGGTTTATACACTGCAAAAAATCTAAATCTTACGATGTGTATTTTTCTCATTTCTAGTCAAAATATCTTAAACATTCCACATTTTTTGCTTAAATTAAGCAAAAAAAAAAAAAAAAAATGCCAATGGAACAGGTAAAAATTATCTTGGTAAGATTTCTTAAAATAAGATTTTCCAGATCTGTTGTCTAAAATTAAGCTCTTATATCTGACTGAAAAGTTACTCTTTGGGTCATTGTGTCTTATTTTAAATGTGATGAGATATTTGGACTAGAAATGACAAAAATACACTCGGTAAGATTTAGATTTTTTCCAGTGTATGGGATAAGAAACCTATGGAAACACTGTCAGTGATGCGCTAAAATGATATTTACAGCTCATTACTGCTTCTAACATTGAGCTTTTGCTTATATTTGAAATCAGCAAATATGTAAAAAATACAAGTGGGAGCAAATAAACCACTGGATTTGTGAATGCATATCCACAGCCTTGATATCCGGCTGCCGTTGTGAGCATCCACTCAGGTCTTTGGCGGAGGCTGAAGCCCGGCCAACAGTAACTCGTCTGTGGCGGCTCTGAAGAAGCCAGGCCGTGACTAACATGAACCACCATCACCGTCACTGAGCTGCCAGCCAGGAAATAAATACAGCTGGAGAGGACCGTGGAGCAACACGCCTTCCAGTTATGTTCAGGCCCAGGTCAGCCTCCACAGAATGGGAATTTATTTAGATCAACAAACAAAACCTGGACGACCTTTTAGTGAAAGAGTCAAGACGATAAACTCATTTAGCAACTAAAAACAAAACCCACACCGAGGAGTTATTCTATTATGTGATAACTGTATTGTTATGTGAGGGGATGCTCAAACTGATTACCCTCCAACTTTAATTGACAAAACTCTGTGAGGTGTGTATCCATCCTCATAACCAGATGCACATTAATGTATTTATTCCAATAAACACTCTACGGCCTTTTAATGTGATGCACTACAGCTAGACTTGAACTTTCAAAGGTCCTGCTGCTATTTTCATGCATTTCCTCAAATAAACACACTGTAAAAAAAAAAAAAAAAATCTGTAATTTAACAGAATTTTCCCTGTCTATTTTACAGATTTTTCCTGTATTTTTAAGATACAGGAAAATATCAATGAAATGACAAAAATAGACTGATTTTACATGTCAAATGTAAAATGACACGAAAAAACTGTAACTGTGAAGAACCAAAAAATTTCCATTTTTTAAAAGAAATGCTTTCTTTTTTCACAGAAAAATGCAGTTAAAATACATTTCCAAATGTATCATAATTTCACAAATATTTCTTTTCTATTTATGAGATTAAACTGTTCATTTAAAGTTTAATACTGTAAAAAAAAATAAAATAAAATTATAATAATAAAATGAGATAAAATTAAAGACAATTAACCGTAACAGAAGTATTAGTTCTGTCAGTTGAACCAGACTTGTTTGTTAATTGACAAATATCTTGTGTAATTACAGGAGGTTTCACAACAAAACTGTTGAATAAATGTATTTCTGTGAATGTATAACATGTATAAGCACTGATAAACTGTCCAAATACAGTTTTTATCAGTGGATTGGACAACTGAGTCTCACTGAAAATGATTTATATATGTATTTATAGGGAATTTGATTGTTTTAATACATGTAAATATACTTTATTAAACATTAAAATGTAAAAAAAAAAAGGATAGACCGATAGATCGATAGATCGATAGATAGATCGATCGATCATGAGAAACTTGGAGGACTTTGGATCGTGTGTATCCAAACTACAACAACTTCCTGTTTTATGGTAAACAGACTAAACCTCTTAAAGTGTGAGGGCAGGAAATGAAAATAAAATTCAACATAGTCATCTTCCTGTGGGCTTTAGTGCAGGGTGCCCACAGTCGTTTTGTGTGTACTGATACTGAACCTCACGCCTTTGGGTAAAACTCACTGAGCAGTGGGCTGTGGGGGGGGGGGGGGGGGGGGGGCAGCTGAACTATTATACAACGGTCATTTCCAAAACTCTTTAGGATATTATATTTTTCACTTGTTGTATATTGTACTATGTGATGCTTCCAAGTTTAGGCCCTCAAAACACAATCTTTTAGCCCTGAAAATAATAATAAAATAAATAACCTAATACAGGCTTCACACTGACTGTCATTGTTCAGGCCCTAATGAACAGGACTATTTGTGTTTAAATATAAATGTTTTGCAACTTTAAAGCAAACGTATTATGTGTTCCCATCCATTTTCATGAGTACACTTAGCTGCAGAGCATTGTCAGATGGTGGTGGTATAAGTTTGTTAGACATGGTTGTGATAAAAGGACAGAAAAACAGTGATTGCAAACCAGAAAACTAAAACCATTTGGTCGTTAACCACCACAAACACTGAAGAAGAAACAAACACAACTACACCCTTGGCCATCTGCAAGAGAAAAACTGAGAGGTGAGGAACTTTTACTAGATGCAACATGCTTGTTGTTTTCTCGACATGGAAACAGCGGATCATTCATGTGAGTTCAGTGTTCATTCAGTGTGTGAAAATGGCCGACAGCATCTCAGGTTAGAATGAGAATGGGGCAAAATTAGCAAAATTCAGCACATATTTCTGTTCTTTTTTTTTTTTTTTTTCCCCACCACCACCCCTTTTCGAGGGACAACTTTATTCTTTAATAGTAGCTTGTGCTTAACAAGTGACCAGTAACAATTTCAAGTTTATACTCACATTTCTGTTAATTTTGTTGTTTTGTTTGTTGTTTGAGAAATTTATTACAAAATGCACTTGACACATTTTTATTTTCAGGAAAATGTAATGTGCTAAATTAATCTTTAAACTGTGGTTAAAGTTCTGATTCCATTACCTGTTGCTCCTGTGACTAATTTCTTCTAAATTACTCTGAAATTATATTAATTTGGATTGTTATTACATAATGAACCATGTTATTACATTTTTTTTAAATAAAAATGTGTCCAGTGCATTCTGTAATAAATTTCTCAAATTGTAATAACTTACTACATAATGTGAAAAAATTTGCTATATAATGTGTTGAGGTAGTTTATTACAAAATGTGTCTGTTTATTACATAATGTGGCTTTATTACAAGATGACGTGACATTCTTATTACATTTTGAACTTTTATTACATAATGGGAATTTATTACATAATACGGCTCAACAAACCTGAAAGAAAATGAGTTTGAGAGCGCTGTTATAGATGTTCATTAATTTGCACTGTCCCTAATAAATAAATAAATAAATAAATAAATAAAAAGACACATTTATAGAAACTGCTATTATCATCCGTTTTGGGCACCTGTGATGACAAACTAGAACAAGCACAGAAATGCTACAATGACAAAGTCAACAAAAACGCGTTAAACCTAAGGACAGACGTAAACTTTCTGCAGGACATTTACAATATACAATCCCTGGCAGCCTCCGTAGTCGCCTGTGGAAGCGGTTCGTCTGATCCACGGCTCATTTGAGCTCCTGGTGGAAGCAGGCTGCCCAGGCCTGTGGAGCTGCAGTGCTGGTGTGACCCATGTCCCATTCTCTGACAGGCATTCCAGCAGCTGTCACGCTCCCATCCTTAAGTAAACCCTGCTGGCGTAATCGTCCGAGGGAAGCAGCCAGAGGAGTTGCTAAAAACACTGGAATCACGCACTCGACTTAACAGTGCCCGCATTGAAGGAGGCTCAGTGAGCGAGGAGGCCCGGAGCAGACCTGCAACACCTGCAACACCTGCCCTCTTTAACGCCGCCTTCACGCCATGTGGGAGAGAACGGCAGATATGAGATTCCTGCTTCCAGAGGCTGTTCACGTCAGATTTCAGCCAAAAAAATATGAACTCGGGTCTTTGAGTTGTATTTGGCAATGGACCATGAACTCTGTGACTTCAGGTATTTTGACATAACCTACATGCACGAGGAAAGATCTGCAGTTCACATTTGCAACTGCATGTACCGGGCTTTGCAGGGACACAGATCTGAGCGTCTACTTAGAAAACACTGAGTTTATGGTTTTAACCTCATAAGGATGCTACACTCTCAAAAACAGAGGTACCAGCTTGTACCTGAAAAGGGTCCAAATGCTTGTCTCTGGGGGTGTACTTTTTTCAGAGACATTTCTGTACCCTTTGGAAATGGTCCATTTTTGTACCTTTAGTACTTTACATAGAAAGAAAACTCTCATGTAGTTGATAATGCCATGATGGTTAAAGTTTGAACCGGTGGACTAATTAAGAAAAAAAAAATGGCATAGGCAAGACATGGAGGTGTGAATGAAAACTGGATCAAACACAGATTATGGCGATAATCAGAGGTTCTAATAAGAGAAATAAACTATTAGGCTATTATCATTGAGCTAATTGGGCTGTTAAATTAAAACAAATTATTATTAAATATAATATAGAGTAATTACAGTATGATATATAATAAATAATGCGCTCAGCCTAATGTTTGAACTCTAATTGGTCCTACTGTTCAGTTCTAGTCTAGAGCCTATTCTCATGGTCTACACACAGGTTTTACTGCTGCAGGGTTCCTTAGAGTACACATTTGGACTGGACAGAACTTTGGAGCCTTTTTCATCGTCTGAAGGTGACATTCTGGCCTCCTACAGACCAATACTGTACTTTTGAGAGAACATTCTGGAAAAATGTACTTATAGGTACAGAAATGTTCTGATCTCGTACCTCTGTTTTTGAGAGTGTATGGCTTAGGCTGAATCAGAAGAAATGGGGGGAATCTTCTCATTTCTATATTTAAAGGAGTGATATTTTGCTTTTTTAAATGGAATTCTTCATTTTCCCTCATTTCCCTGTGGTCTCCATAAACTGTAAATGCTCTGCCTGGGTCTGAATTCTTCATTCATTCAACTCCACAGGTCCATCTGCCACACTATTTCTGAGTAATGACACAAGATAGGTCGTTTTGAGCGCTGGCCCTTTAAATGCACATGAGCCACTTCAAGCCCCGCCCCTTCCAGGTTGTGGACCATGCTTTCTGTCCTGTTTAGTGATTTGTGTTCATTAATACAACCAACAACTGAACATTTTAGGTAATCAGCTCAAAATTTGGACATATTTTCAGTTTTTACTACAACCACTGCTGATGACAAACAATTATGTTGTACTTGGAGAAATGTTCATCTGAAGTCTGGACCTTATATGTGCAAATGTTGTGACGTAACTAGTTATAAAACATAACAAACTAGAAGCACTCAGAAAGTTCAGACCTCCGCCAAGGCTGATCAGTGCCCCCCCCCCGTCATCATCACCAAAATTTAATCATTTGTTCCTTGTGCCAGTATCAACATTTCCTGAAATTTTCATCCAAATCCGTCCAGAACTTTTTGAGTTATATTGCACACAGACAGACAGACAGACAGACAAACCAACGCCAGCAAAAACAGAACCTCCTTGGCGGAGGCAATTAAGCAGGAATTCAAACAGGTTGTAGAAATCCACTCAATTTTTGCCAAAATGAATATAAATATAGCTCTGCAGCAGCTGGAGGGTTCAAATTCAAACTGTATGAACTATTAGGGTCCAAATACACAAATAAAGGTACCAAAGACTAATAAAAGTGGGTTTAGCAAAATATGAGCCTTTTAACATGTAAACAAAACACAAACTTAACTACATCAGTTGAATCATGTCCCAAATGAAACCCGAACCCTACGGCTTCCTGTCATTTTGCTGACAACAGGCTAGTGACAGGTTTCATACGCACTAAAGTTTTGGTATTACCCTACTTTCCGGACTATAAGCCGCTACTTTTTTCTCATTTTGAACCCTGCGGCTTATACAGTGATGCAGCTTCAGTATAGATTTATACGGGCTAACGTCCTCCAGGGGGCGCTCTAACAGGAAGCACAAAAGTGAGACAGACAGGTGGAAGAGGTGATGAAGAGGAGGAGTTTGAATCTGAACTTTTAAGTCATTTTGTGTGTCATGCACAAACCCTCAACATGGAAAACACACAAAGAAATGCAGATTTTGCAGCTTTGAAGTTAAAAGCCATCGATGCGTCTGTAAAGAAGGAAATAGAGCTGCAGCACTGAAGAGACAACGGAGGAGAGACGCAGAAGGAGTGTGACGGAGCCTTTGAGGATGTTCACCTGAAGAACACTGAAGAAGACGACTGCAGTGGTTTAATGAGCAGAAGAAGAGGAAGACACAGATCAGTGACTGTTCTGGGTTTTTGAACCAGCCTGTTCCTGACGTTTGACTGACGTGTTCCAGACACTGTTTGGAAAAAAGCAGTGAAGGGATGGAAATAAATATTTAAACAATCTTTCTGTTTAACATCTTTCTGTGTAAATATCTCATGTCACAACGTGGACACCTGCAGCTTATAGTCGGGTGTGACTTAAAGCCCGGAAAGTACAGTAAGCAGATTTTCCAAGGCTGTTAAGAAGTCTGTGCATTTATAACATTGCTAAAAGATTTTCATCCACTAAAAACAGCCCTTTCATAAACATCAGAGAGAAGCAGCACTGTCATTTAATCACAATCAAGTCAGTGGGTCTGCCATGTTGGACTTTAAAGGTTCTGTGTGTGAGATTTAACAACATCTGATGGTGAAGTTTCAGACTGTGACTGGTGATGAAATGAAACACCCTCTCACACTCCCCTGCAGTGGCCACAAAGACATGTCAAAGAGGGGTTGATTTGTGTGCTGCAGGCTTTTTAGTTACAGTGATAATACATTTTGTCTACATTTAGAACTGCGGGTGATAAGAAAGGATTATAAAAATGTGTTCTACCATTCAGTCCACTGAGCCGTTTCAGTTTTCTGAAACAAAGCCCTTGGGTTGAGCCTTAGACACACTGGAAAGAATGAGTTTGTACCTCTCATTTAAGTCCACATCCACCTGGACCATGTGTCCAGAGCTCCATGTGAGCCACCAGGACACAACAAACTGATTTCATCACGTTCAGGAAGATTTTGTGAAATATTTGTCACAAATCCAACTCATCCTTTGATTTTTTGGACCAGAGGTGGGCCACTCCGGTCCTCGAGGGCTGGTATCCTGCATGTTTTAGATACTTCTCTCTTCCATCACACCTGCAAACCATTACATCATTATCAAGCTTCTGCAGAGCATGAGGATGAGCTGATCATTAACTGAACCAGGTGTGCTGGAAGAAGGAGATACCTAAAACATGCAGGATACCGGCCCTCGAGGACCGGAGTCGCCCACCCCTGTCATAGACTGTATCAGGGGTGTCAAACTCATTTTCTTTCAGGTTCGTCATTCAGCCTGATTACCTCCGCCAAGGAGGTTATGTTTTTGCCAGTGTCTGTCTGTCTGTCTGTCTGTCTGTCTGTCTGTCTGTCTGTCTGTCTGTCTGTCTGTCTGTCTGTCCGTTAGTGTGCAACATAACTCAAAAAGTTATGGACAGATTTTGATGAAATTTTCAGGGTTTGTTGGAAACGGGATAAGGAAGAAATGATTAAATTTTGGTGGTGATCGGGGGTGGGGGGGCCCACAGGGGGGGCGCAGACCACAAAATTTCATCAAAATCTGTCCATAACTTTTTGATTTATGTTGCACACTAACGGACAGACAAACAGACAGACAGACAAACAAACAAACAAACAAACCCTGGCAAAAACATAACCTCCTTGGCATGGGGGGGCCCACGGGGGGGGGGGGCACTGATCAGCTTTGGCGGAGGTCTGCGCTCTCCGAGTGCTTCTAGTTTGATCTGTAGTGGGAAGGACCAGTAAAATAAGAACAGAATAACCTATAAATAATAACAACTTCATAAAAATACTTACTTTTATAAACAATCCAAAAAAAATATGAATAACCTGAAAAAACTGAAATTTAAATTTTAAAAAATTAAGAAAATTTAGTGAAATTTTCTCAGTCTTCTTCCTCCACTTCTCATTAGTCCATGTGCATTCTGGATCAGATCTCTAAACACACTAAACACTGAGGAACAGGAAGAAAAGAGTTCAAAGACAGACATTTCAAGTTGTTCATATTTGTTCAGGTTATTCACATTTCATTGGTACAGGAGAGTTTGGAAATGTAAATATTTTATAATTTAATGTTATTTTTGCACTAAAACAGAAAAAATTTGAAGTTTGTATTATTTATAGGCATAATGTAATATTATTTTCCCATCAAACCCAGTAGTAAATCTGCAGTCCTTCTTTTGTGTGGGTTCTTCTGCTGTTATTATTTGACTGTAGATCAGATTGGTCTGGATGTGGAACCGACACTAAAATGAGTTCCACAGCCTGGACTGTGGAATTTATACACTTTGTAAATTCATCCCAGGGGTCGGACTGGAACCTGTGGGGGGCCGCATTTGGGCCCCGGGACACATGTTTGACACCCCTGGACTATATGATTAGTGGACAGTGGAACTGTGACATTGCTCATTGGTTTCTTAACTATGATTCTAAAGCCAGTAGTTTGGGATTTGGCTGTTGGCTTGTTGGGCTGTTGGAGCCAAAGTGACCGTATTTGGACAAAACGGGGTGGAGGGTCAGAGGTGTCAGCATACTGACTGTGTAAAACTGGAAACTTCATCAAATATAGTGAAACAAAGTCATTTTACAGTTTTGTTAGTGCACAGGTGTCAAACATGCGTCCCGGGGGCCAAATGTGGCCCACCAAAGGTTCCATTGCGGCCCTGCAGGATGAAAGTGCATAAATGAACCTGAACAGTCCAGGCTGAACAAATCCTTTTGGTTCAGGTTCCACATACAGACCAATGTGATCTACAGTCAAAAGAACCACACAATAACCCAGAAATAATGAGGACAAATTTACTGTGAAAAATTATGTGGAAAAAATTTAAGTGAAAAAAAAAAAAAATCACATTACACTGTGAAAATATTTACATTTACAAAATTATTCTTTCACAATAAAATGCAAATAAATACATAAATAAAAACACAGATGAACAACCTGAAATGTGCAATTTGAACAATATTCTGCCTGTTCCTAAATGTTTGGTGCATTTATGGATCCACTGGGATCTGCAGTTGTGTTCATAAAAATAATAACAGATGTAATATTGTAGTAATTGTTCAAATTTTAGTTCCAAACTCCAAAATTTTAACAACATTCTGCCTGTTACCAAATGTTTATGGAACACCGTGTGTAACGTACATGTCTAAATAATAAGTTGAGGGAGAATATTGTTAAAATTGCACTAATTTTTCAAATGAAATTTCTATTTTTTCAGATTATTCGCATCTTTTTTGTAAAATGTAAATATTTTTCATAATTTAATTGGGGTTTTTTGTACTGAAAAAAAAAGAAAAACTTGGATTTGTCTTTATTTATAGGTTATTAAGTCATTATTTTACTGGTCTGGCCCGCTGCAGATCAAATTGGGCTAAATATGGAACTGAACCAAAATGAGTTTGACAGCCCTGTGTTAATGGAACCTATTAACCATAGTTACACAGTAGTGGGACAAATAAAGGGTTTCTTATCTTGTGAGCAAGCGTTCACACAGGCCTGTCAATCAAAGTCTGACACTGCAGATGTCAAAGCTTCTATTGGACCAGATCACCTATTAGAGACTAGACTGGAATTAGCCCTGGAAAAGGTTACTGACCCAGTATTTTCAGACAAATACACAGTGAGAGGGAGTCAGGGCTTTTTGGAGCCAATCAGAGCAGCTGTCAGTGGTGTTACAAGGCAAGGCAAGTGTATTTGTATCGCACATTTCAGCAACGAGGCAATTCAAGGTGCTTCATACAGGACATTGAAATACAACGACAAGGGGAAAAGAAACACATTTAAAACATTATTTTTAAAAAAAACATGTAAAAGGTGATTAAAAACAGCAAGAAAACAACACAGAAAACCCACAAATATACAAACACACACATATTAAAGTAAGAGTTGCAGCGCAGAGTTTGGAAGGAGAATCTAAAATGTAAAAAGTCAAAAGCCTTTTAGTCAAAGGCAGCAGTGAACAGGTGTTTCTTTAACCTGGACTGAAAAGAACTCAGACTCTCAGCAGACCTGATATTTTCTGGTAGTTTGTTCCAGATCTACGGAGCATAGAAACTGAACGCTGATTCTCCATGTTTACAACTTTAAGATACCTCCATATTGGCTTCGTTTTGGAGCCAAGGCTGATTCTGGCAAAGCTCTCCTTTCAATACTTTAAAATAAATGCATCAAACTTGCTGCATGGAGGCGTCTTCAAAAACTGTGAATTTTTGTGTTTAATTTTTGCAGAACCATTAACATCAGTTACTGAGAGGCAGAACAGATCTGACTGTAAGTTACTGAACGCATACAGTTTATTTGGCTGCAAAACATCAGTAAATTGTCACTGACGCGTTTGTGTTATTTACCACAGCAAGGCCGCTGTGTTTTCCCCGCTCCATACCTTCTTGTCAAGCTCACACTTCTCACACACACCCACACAAACACACACAAACACACACAGAGGAGGGCCTGTGAGCGTCCTCCTCAATTAGCTGTGTTTAGCTTTAACAGTGTGCCGGCGTCTGCTAAACCACGGCTCCCAAGAGACCCAGCTGCCAATCTCACTGAGTCAACACATGCATGCATACAGTAGGCCTACCCTGAACGCCCCACAAACTACAGCACACACACACACACACACACACACACTTTTGTGGACAACTGTATGAAGTCTGCCTGCATGTTTGTGACATCAGTGACCACAGCGCCCCCTCTGGAGGCCCGTCTGCAAACACAGCGCTGATACAGAGTACGAGTCATCAGCCTCCACTCGCTGTGGTTCTACAGCAGGGTTCTAAACTCCTGTTCTTTCAGGTTCCACATTCAGCCTGATGTGATCTGCAGTGGACCCAACCAGAAAAATAAGAACAGAAGAACCCAGAAAGAATGACAACTGACAATGTTTGTCTTTGTTTTAATGCAAAAAACCCCATTAAATTATGAAAAAACTTACTTTTACAAACTATCCAAACAAAAAAGATGGGAATAACCTGAAATAAACTGATAATTCTTCAGAAAAATCAGTGCAATTTTCACAATCTTCTGCCTCCACTTCTCATTAGTCCATGTGCATTCTGGATCAGATCTCCAAAAACACTAAACACTGAGGAACAGGAAGAAAAGAGTTCAAACTGGACTGAATTTAATACAGACATTTCAGGTTGGGCACATTTGTTCAGGTTAGTCACATTTTATTGGTACAGGAGAGTTTGGAAATTGAAATATTTTCAGAATTTAATGGGGTTTTTTGCACTAAAATTTGAAGTTGTCATTATTTATAGGCATAATGTTAGGTGTTTTTATAGGTGGTTTTTGGGTAATTTTTGGCTGATTTTTAGGTGGGTTTTTTATTGATTTTGGGGTCATTTTGGGGTGATTTTTAGGTTGTTTTTGAGTAATTTTTTTACATGGTTTTAGGGTAATTTTTGGGTGATTTTTAGGTGATTTTTAGGTGTTTTTTAGGCGATTTTTAGGTGTTTTTTGGGTAGTTTTTGGGTGATTTTTAGATATTTTTTTTTAAATTGGTTTTGGGGTAATTTTTGGGTGATTTTTAGGTTGTTTTTGAGTAATTTTTAGGTGGTTTTTGGGTAATTTTTGGGTGATTTTAGGTGGGTTTTTTCATTGGTTTTGGGGTCATTTTTTGGTTGTTTTTGAGTGATTTTTTACGTGGTTTTAGGGCAATTTTTGGGTGATTTTTAGGTGTTTTTTGGGTAGTTTTTGGGTGATTTTTAGATTTTTTTAAAAATTGGTTTTGGGGTCATTTTTGGGTGATTTTTAGGTTGTTTTTGAGTAATTTTTAGGTGCTTTTAGGGTAATTTTTAGGGTGAATTTTAGGTGGCTTTTTGGGTGATTTTTAGGTGAATTTGGGTGATTTTTGATTTGTAATTTCTCATTAGTCCATGTGCATTCTGAATCAGATCTACAAAGACACTAAACACTGAGGAACAGGAAGAAAAGAGTTCAAATTGGGCTGAATTTTCTTTAGACATTTCAGGTTGTTCATATTTATTCAGGTTATTCACATTTTATTGTTACAGGAGAGTTTGGAAATGGAAATATTTTCATAATTTAATGTTATTTTTTGCACTAAAACAAAGACAAACATTTGAAGTTGTCATTATTATTTATAGACATAATGTAATATATTATATTTTCCCCATCAAACCCAGTAGTAAATCTGCAGTCGTTCTTTTTCGTCGGTTCTTCTGCTGTTATTATTTGACTGCAGATCAGATTGGTCTGGATGTGGAACCGGAACTAAAATGACTGTGGAATTTTTGCACTTTGTAAATTCATCCCAGGGGCCGCATTAGAACCTTTGGGGGGGACGCATTTGGGCCCCGGGACGCATGTTTGACGCCCCTGTTCTACGGTGCATTAGTGAGTGTGTGTGTGTGTGTGTGTGTGTGTGTGCGTGCAGGTGGAATACACTACATTCATTCATACAAAGACACCTGGTTGTCTTGGACCATGTGTGTCTTTGTGTGTTTATGTGTGTGTTTGTGTACATGTTTGGACAGCTGGGTCTGGCCGGGCAGCACCGCGTCCTCAGACGTCCCACAGAAACCTTAACCCTTTGACCCCACACCTCAAATGGCCACCGCACAACACCAACAACTCCATACACACTGTGGTTCAGTTCAGCTCACTTAGTCAACGCCACAGTGGAGATCAGGTAACCCTTTCAGACCCAGAACACAAACAATACCTGGATTCAAGGACTATGCTACTCATGCTAATCTGCTGGCTGGGTGATGCACTGCCCCAGTCTGAGATGGAGCACAGCACTGCACTGGTGCAGATGGAAACTGAATATTACACCATCGAGGCTGAACGAATCCTGATCCAGAAGCAGCAGGTGAATTTATTTGAAGGTCTGGACATAATCCCAGAGTATAATAAAGCTAAACAACCTCCACTCAAATGCAGAGCGTGAGCAGGTTTGAGGATGAGGGGAAAGACCAGATAATCTGACTGGTTTGAACAGATGACGTCACATCAGCCCTATCCTGGCCTCCCTCCACTGGCTCCCTGTGTGTTTTAGAATTGATTTTAAGATTTTACTGATCACTTTTAACCCTTTCATGCATAGTGGTGACTACAGTGGACAGCTATTCAAAGCTGTTTTTATCAAGAAAACATGTTAAATGGATAGATATCAGCTCTGAAATTCAACTCTGATAAGATATTTTTGTTGTTCTCATTATATTTGTCCAAACAAATGGACCTTTAGTTGGACCAGGCATTAAAATGAACAAGAATTTGAAGAAAACAAGGGCGGTCTAACAATTTTTTCTGTGACTGTAAGAAATCAGCTCTTAAAACAAGATAAATGATCTAACACTTCTAAATCTAAGTTGCTGTTTGTTTTTATCTTGGTAAGAGCCAAATACTTGCAGTGTGCAATGGCATGTCTGTCTTGCTCACTCTTCTCACTTTAAAATTGTTAAATCTAGAAATAAGCATGTCTACAGATGTGTGAACACTTAAAATAGAGTCATGGAAAAAATTATTAGACCATCAAAAGTCATCAAAAACAATGGTTATACAATCCAGTCCTAACTCCTGTGTGTATCATGTGACTAAAACAGACAGAAAAGAAAACATGGAATGAGTAAAAGCACTGTTTTTGTCAGAACAATGACACAGATACTGATGGAAGAACTGAAGTGATTTTGGTTTTTATCAAGAAAACATGTTAAATGGATAGATATCAGCTCTGAAATTAAACTACTCCTCCAGTGCCACTCACACTGGTGTAAGAATGTGTATGAATGTTTGGTGGTGGGAGGGGCCGTAGGCGCAAATTGTCAGCCACGCTTCTGTCAGTCTGCCCCCCCCACCCCCCCAGGACAGCTGTGGATACAGATGTAGTTTACCACCACCAGAGGGAGAATGTGAGAGCGAATGAAGAATGGATCAATAATGTAAAGCACTTTGGGTGTCTAGAAAAGCACTATATAAAATCCAATCAATCATCATCATCATTATTATTATTATTATTATTATTATTATTATTATTATTATAATGATGACTACATAGAATAGAAAATAAATGAATGTTGGGTACCTCATATAAAGTGTCTAGATCTGACTGTGCCATGTTAATAAAGGCATTTTAATGTTTAAAGAGAGTGCCTTGGATTTTTCTTCCAGTTTGATATCTACTTTATGAATCCCTTTTTCCAAACAGCACCTCAAACAAACTCTTTTTTGGTCCAAGAAGCATTCCTTCCCATGATTTTTTTTAGAAAATAAACTAATGTTGGGTTCCTCATATGAAGAAACACATACTATCAACATGTGATTTCATAGGAGAAGCGACCGCTCTGTGGTGCTTCTGGGTAACAGTTACAGCCTATAAATACAGAGAAAACACACACCATGACCCTACTTTGACAAACCGAATCGTAAGTCCCATCATCAGTGTCTTGAATTGAGCTCAATCTGACATGAAGTTCTAACTGCTGCAAGAAAAGATTTTGAGTTCAGCATCAAACTTCGTCTCTCAACTCACCAAAAGCTGTCTGCAGTAGAGGGGAAACAGTACTAGTGTTAATACATTTTGTTCTTATCACTAATTATTTTGACACTTAAAGGTAGGGTAGGAGATGTTCTTCTGGAGCATTTTTTACTGTATTGCTTAAAATCCTCTTCACACCCTGCTTGCAACTAATTAACTAAATGCTCTTAAATAAAAATATTTTTTTAGCCACCTGTGGAATGGAAAGAACTGATAAAACACCATCCAATCATTTAACCCACAGGTGTCAAACATGCGGCCCGGGGGCCAAAACTGGCCCGCCAAAGGTTCAGATCTGGCCCGCGGGATGAATTTGCAAGTTAGGGCGTCAAACTCAAAAATAGTATCATAATAACCTATAAATAATGACAACAACAATTTTTTCTCTTTGATTTAGTGCAAATACATTAAATTATGAAAATGTTTACATTTACAAACTATCCTGTAACAATAAAATGTGAATAACCTGAACAAATATGAACAACCTGAAATGTCTAAAGAAAATTCAGTGCAATTTTAACAATATTTTGCCTGTTACTAAATGTTTTGTGCCTTTGTAGATCTGACCTACAATGTATATGTATAAATGATGAGTCGAGGCAGAATATTGAAAAAATTGTACTTATATTTCTTAAGAAATTTCTTTTTTTTTTTTTAAGGTTATTCACATCCTTTTTGTTTGGATAGTTTTTAAATGTAAATATTGGCATAATTGAATGTTATTTTTTGCTCTAAAACATTTTGGAGTTGTCATTATTTATTGTGGCTATCATGCTATTATTGTACTGGTCTGGCCCACTGCAGATCAAATTGGGCTGAATGTGGCCCCCGGAAAAAATGAGTTTGACACCCCTGATTTAACCCATCAAACTTTAGTTCGATCTGATCTGGTGGAATGATTTATTGGTCTATGGATGAGATGTTAATAATCATCACAGAGGTCATGTAATTTTTAAAAACCTATAGTTTTTAATTAATAGTTGTTTATTCTGTGAACTGTGCCACTTCTCCCAAAGGACTCCATTCAGACAGATCGGACCCTGATCTCCCTTTAAAAACCCCAAAGCCATAATGTTTTACACCTAAAGATTGTGTGAATGTTGCAGCTTTCGTCAGCTAATCATTGGCTGCTATGACTGTATGGGGCCAGTGTTTTACTGAGAGAAGGGACAGGTCAGGTCTGTCTGCACAGCATGATAACATCAGCAGATCTCTGCAACCCCATGCATTTACTTCTTTGGCTGAAAGTTAAAACTGTTATGTCTTCACCATCTGTTGATGAATTCAGTATTTTTTTTCTTTTTTACATTTTAGAAGTGCCTCTTTAAAGGGCTCATATTTCTCTAAACCCACTTTTATTCGTCTTTGGTTCATTTATTTGTCTATTTGGACCCTAATAGTTCATACAGTTTGAACTTGAACCCTCCTAGTGCGGCAAAGCTATTTTTATTTTCATTCTGGCAAAAATCCTGTTTTAATTCCTTATTAGTTTAACATGTCTATAACTAGTTACGTCGTGACATTTGCACATATAAGGTCCAGAACATTTCTCAGAGTACGACATAATTGTATGTCGTCATCAGCGGTTGTAGTCCAGACTGAAAATATGTCCAAACTTTGAGAGAATTACCTAAAATGTTCAGTTGTTGATTGAACAGGACAGAGCAGCACAGACAACAACCTGGAGGGGGCGGGGCCTGAAGTGTCTCCTGTGCATTTAAAGGGCCAGCGCTCCAAACCACCTTTCTGGTGTCATTACTCAGAAATAGTGTTGCAGATGGACCTGTGGAGTTGAATGAATGAAGAATTCAGAGCCAAGCAGAGCATTTACAGTTTATGGAGACCACATGGAAATGAGGGAAAAGGAAGAATTCCATTTTTAAAAAGAAGCAAAATTTCACTGCTTTAAGCTTTTACAAATCAATGGTACAGAGAATAAAGATTAAGATTCCCACTAGTCCTGACATTTTTCAGAAGATCTAAAATGAGAAGTCACTAATGGGTGATGGATGCACATAAAGCTAAACTGTTCTCTCTACTCGTGTCAGTTTCTTTTATTTTCTTCTATCATTCACATTAATGTCAACTTCTAAATGTTTCTATAAGCCCAACTTGCAATTTGGGATTTGTTTTTTGCCAAAAGTGTATTTTTCAGGCTGTAATGTTGCTTAAGGCTTTCACATTTTTCCAAAGAAAAGAGTGACTGTTGGCCATAATCCAACTTCATTCTAACATTTTGACCACAGGGCTGCAGTGTGCCTGGACCCTCTGTTGGGAAACACTGTGGTCTGCACAACGCTCCTTCAGTTGAGTGTGTGTTCACAGACCTGCTGTGTGTGTGTGTGTGTGTGTGTGTGTGTGTGTGTGTGTGTGTGTGTGTGTGTGTGTGTGTGTGTGTGTGAGAAAGGGAGGCCATGGGCTATTAACCTGTGTACAATAGTTTTTATAACTGCTGGAGGCCACAGCCACATCTGTGTGTATGTGTGTGTACATATGTCTTACTGCATGTTTGTGTATGTGTGTGTGTATGTGTATGTGTATGTGTATGTGTATGTGTATGTGTATGTGTGTGTGTGTGTGTGTGTGTGCCAGGTCCAAAGAATGCATTTATTGTTTATCACATTCCTGGTGTGTGTAGGGAAACCTAAGCCTAACAGGGCTGTAAGCGCTGCTCTCCACAGCCCGTCCACAGGCTGTCCCAGACAGAAAATTGGGAGGGTTGGGGTCCAAATTACACTTGGTGAGAGAAGAGAACGCTGAGTTTGTTTCCTGCGCTGTGTGTTCGGCGTGTGTACAGCGTCAGGAGTGTGTGTTGTGTGCAACGTAATGGCCGTGTGGTGTATGTTTTTCTCTGGCTTGGCCCTCAGCATAGCAGGCTCTTTAAGGGGTATTATCAATTCTATCTAAACTAAACGGGTGTCAGTGTTCTGCAGAATGTAAACACTAGAAACACTGGTACTGTGTCAGTGTGTGTGTGTGTGTGTGTGTGTGTGTGTGTGTGTGTGTGTGTGTGTGTGTGTGTGTGTTTGTGTAAGCTGAGGATTCTCTCCATCTTCCTCCTGTCAGAGAAGTGTGGATTGGTAGTTAAATATAACACAAATCTCTGCAGTGTAATGCTAGGTCTCCTGTGGTTGAAGGCAATGACATTTTCCTTTACACTTCAGCTCGTTGGCTGACACAATTATCTGGAGCTGCCTACAGTGTGCATTTGTTGGGCTGCGTTCAGACTAAATCTGTCACTTGCGGTAAAACGGCTCTGTGTCCGTCCTGCCTTGGTTTTCTTTGGTGAAGGCGTGTCGATCCTGGATGTCACATCACGGACATAAATATAAATCATAAATAAATGAGTGAAACATAACAAAGCACTTCAGTGGAATGCAGACATTTACAGAAGCCAAAGTCGTTTTGAACAGTTTTGAAGCAGCAGCATAAGAACGCTTTTGTATACCTGTGTAAGATATTACAAGAAGCACTGTTATGTTCTGCTTTTCTCAGCCAAACAGTTAAT
The DNA here is from genome assembly GCF_902148855.1 of Sphaeramia orbicularis. Lineage (NCBI taxonomy): Eukaryota > Metazoa > Chordata > Actinopteri > Kurtiformes > Apogonidae > Sphaeramia > Sphaeramia orbicularis. The sequence goes on along the minus strand of NC_043961.1, from coordinate 1,945,873 downwards.
ACAAGCGGCTCGACTGCCAAGTGACCACTTTCAGACATATGAATGATATCTGTAGAAGTAACAGCTTAGAGATTTTATGTTGAGATGAACATTTTCTATAACTTTAAACACCACATTCTGATGCATTAACACACAAAAACATCTGAGGTAAAGGTCTAATAGTGATGCTAAAAGGAAGTCAGAGGTGAAAGGAGTGATATTTAGCTTTTTTTTTTTTAAGCGAATTCTTCCTTTTCAAACATTTCCCTGTGGTCTCCATAAACTGTAAATGCTCTGCTTGGCTCTGAATTCTTCATTCACTCAACTCCACAGGTCCATCTTCAACCCTATTTCTGAGTAATGACACCAGAAAGGTGGTTTGGAGCGCTGGCCCTTTAAATGCACAGGAGACACTTCAGGCCCCGCCCCCTCCAGCTCCATTTAGATGAAGTGAAATCTATTTGTTTTTCTTCATATTATCCCATGAATCTGATGTTCAGACTGACTATAGGTACCTGTTGAGGTTGCTGAAATATAGAAGAACGTTCCTCACTGTTCTCTGATGTTTATTTAGATTTCACTCTTGTCTTTTTCTTTTTCTATTGTGACATAAATCTCCTGAATTAACACCTTAACCCATTAAGACCCAAACAGCTGTTGTCGATCAAAAGCATCTACATATTTATATTATTTAATAACTTTGGACCCACTAATCCTATCAATGCATGTCAATAATTGGTGTAAAATGCGGTTTTATCTGAATTATTCATTGGATAAAATGTACAAAAACTTATAAAATGAGAATAAAATGAGCAAAATGCTTGAAAAATAAGGAAAAATTTAACCAAAATAAACTTGAAATATGGCAGAAAAAGTGAATAAATCCTAAAATTGGTGACAAACATCATATGCAGCTTTAAAGCAGTGATATTCTGCTTTTTCAAATGGAATTCTTCATTTTCCCTCATTTCTCTGTGGTCTCCATAAACTGTAAATGCTCTGCTTGGCTCTGAATTCTTCGTTCATTCAACTCCACAGGTCCATCTTCAGCCCTATTTCTAAGTAATGACACCAGAAAGGTGGTTTGGAGCGCTGGCCCTTTAAATGCACAGGAGACACTTCAGGCCCCGCCCCCTCCAGGTTGTTGTCTTTGCTGCTCTGTCCTGTTCAACCAACAACTGAACATTTTAGGTAATGGGCTCCAAGTTTGGACATATTTTCAGTTTTTACTACAACCGCCCCTTGAACTGCCACCTTCAACTCCCCCTTGAACTGCCACCTTATCATGGTGGGGGAGTTTGAGTGCCCGAATGATCCCAGGAGCTGTGTTGTCGGGGGCTTTATGCCCCTGGTAGGGTCTCCCAAGGCAAACAGGTCCTGGGTGACGGGCCAGACTAAGAGCAGTTCAGAAGCCCCTATGAAAGAAAAACATGGGTTCATGGGAGTTCGCCCAACCAGTCCACATGTGTTTTGTGGATCTGGAGAAGGCGTTCGACCGTGTCCCTCGTGGTATCCTGTGGGGGGTGCTTCGGGAGTATGGGGTCCGGGGCCCTCTGCTCAGGGCAGTCCGGTCCTTGTATGACTGAAGCAGGAGCCTGGTTCGCATTGCCGGCAGTAAGTCAGACCTGTTCCAGGTGCATGTTGGACTGCTGCAGGGCTGCCCTTTGTCACCGGTTCTGTTCATTATTTTTATGGACAGAATTTCTAGGCGCAGCCAGGGGCCGGAGGGGGTCCGGTTTGGGGACCACAGGATTTCATCTCTGCTTTTTGCAGATGACGTTGTCCTGTTGGCCTCATCAAACCTGGACCTTCAGCGTGCCCTGGGGCGGTTTGCAGCCGAGTGTGAAGCGAGCGGGATGAGGACCAGCACCTCCAAATCCGAGGCCATGGTTCTCGACCGGAAAAAGGTGGTCTGCCCTCTCCGGGTCGGTGGAGAGTCTTTGCCCCAAGTGGAGGAGTTCAAGTACCTTGGGGTCTTGTTCACGAGTGAGGGAAGGATGGAGCGTGAGATTGACAGACGGATCGGTGCAGCGTCTGCAGTGATGCAGTCGCTGTACCGGTCGGTTGTGGTGAAGAAGGAGCTGAGCCGAGAGGCGAAGCTCTGGATTTAACGGTCAATCTGATTCCTACCCTACCTATGGTCATGAGCTTTGGGTCCAGGACCAAAAGGACAAGATCCCGGATACAAGCGGTCGAAATGAGTTTCCTCCGTCGGGTGGCTGGGCGCACCCTTAGGGATAGGGGGAGGAGCTCAGTCACCAGGGAGGAGCTCGGAGTAGAGCCGCTGCTCCTCCGCGTCGAGAGGGGCCAGCTGAGGTGGCTCGGGCATCTGTTTCAGATCCTCCTGGACGCCTCCCTGGGGAGGTGTTCCGGGCATGTCCCACCGGGAGGAGACCTCGGGGAAGACCCAGGACACGTTGGAGAGACTATGTCTGTGGGCTGGCCTGGGAACGCCTCGGGGTCCCCCCGGAAGAGCTGGAGGAGGAGTCTGGGAGAGGGAAGTCTGGGTGTCCCTGATTAGACTGTTACCCCCGCGACCCGGCCCCGGATAAGCGGTGGATAATGGATGGATGGACTACAACCGCTACTGCTGATAATTATGTTGAACTCAGGGAAATGTTCATCTGAAGTCTGGACCTGATGTGTGCAAATGTTGAGATGTAACTAGTTATAGATGCAACAAATTAAGCAAGAATTCAAACAGGTTGTAGAAATCCACTTGATTTTTGCCAAAATGAATATAAAGATAGTTTTGCAGCAGCTGGAGGGTTCAAATTCAAACTGTATGAACTATTAGGGTCCAAATACACAAAGAAATGAAGCACAGACTAAGAACAGTGGGTTTAGTTAAATATGAGCCCTTTAAGTGATTTTTTTCCACATGATTTCACAAACCAAAACATTAAAGTGATTCATTGTTCACCTTCATATCTGTACTTAACTCCATCATGATGCACTGTTTATCCTGTTCACTTTCACATCATTCATTCACCATTTTGTCTTGAAGGTTAAAATTAAACTCTTCTAAACACACACACACAACTCTGGCTTACATTTGATTTATTTAACTTCCTTTGCAGTGTATGTACCTGACCGTAGCACATGCCAACATCAGTAACTTTCAGCCCAACTTTCCTCATTGGCCACAACCGTTCATGTTAAGGCATCAAGGACTTGTTCCATTGGCAGATTTTTTTTTTTTCCTTGAATTAAGTGAAAAAAAAAAAATCTTGAATTAAGCCAAAAAAAAAAAAAAATCTTCCAATGAAACAAGTGAAAATTATCTTGGTAAGATTTCTTGAAATCAGATTTTCAACATCTACTGTCTAAAAATAAATTCTCATATCTCACTGAAAAGTTCCTCTTTAGGTGATTCTGTCTTATTTTAAGTGTGATGACATATTTGGACCAGAAATAAGAAAAATACACTTGGTGAGGTTTTGATTTTTTCCAGTGAATAAACTCTGAATTTAAGGATCAAGGACAAAACCATCCTCCATAAATCCCTTTCTATTGACCAGTGTATTGCTTTATCTTATTAATGATCAGGCAGTTCATCTGATCTGAAAACAGCATCATAAAAGCTTTATACAGAAATTAACAAATAACAACACCAGTGTCTGCACATAATTCCATTGTGCATCACACAATGATAATAACGACTATCTCATCTAATTTTACTATGAGTCTAAGAAGTCTGTTTTGGGCTTTACATAATCTACACTGGAAAAAATCTAAATCTTACCAAGTGTATTTTTCTCATTTCTAGTCCAAATATCTCATCACACTTAAAATCAGACAGAATCACCTAAAGAGGAACTTTTCAGTGAGATATAAAAATATATATTTTTCGACAAAAGATCTGGAAAATCGTATTTCAAGTAATCTTACCAAGATATTTTTACTTGTTCCACTGACAGATTTTTTTTTTGCCTGAATTAAGAAAAAAAAATTGAATCCAGCAAAAGTAATCTTATTTCTGCTTCTCCTAATCCCATTCTTACTCCAACTCCACACCTGAAGTTGCAGTAAATAAAACATTAACACAAATTAGTCTACATTCAGTTCCTTAGGTCACTTAGAGATCATTTTACTTTCAAAGCCCTTGGGAATTTGACAACTTAAAGCTCTTTTTAAAACTCAACAACGAGCTCCACAATTTCACTTCATCCTTCATTTGGTTCCATGATTTGACGCCAATAACAGAAACACTGTGATATTTAATTAACATTTGTTCTTCCTTGACATGTTTCAAACACAAACATCCCTCCTAAATTATAGTTCCCTTCTCTTAACTTAATTTTGATTTTTCTCCAGTGTACACTTTGTCTTTTAACTCATTTCCAGCCTGGTAGACCCTATAACCACAGAATTATTGAACAATTCATTTACAAAAGAAGTATCAAAAGCCTAAATGCAGACGCAGAAAGTGATCAAATTAACTAGAAAAGCACTCAGTGAGTGCAGACCTCTGCCAAGGCAGCTCAGTCTCCCCTGCTGTGATCTACTAAAAATAAAACCTGGACTTTGGACTCAGACCCTCAGCATTGATATTATCGTCTTTTTGTATCTGCCTCTATAGATTTGATTTACTCCAAATATAATAGTGTTGCATTCATTTCATCTGCATTATTAGATTCTTTAACCAAGAAAACATACATTTAGCACCTGGATTCACTTTGATATCATGATTAGTTCAGAATTTATTAACAAAAATCACTTTTTCAGAAATGGTGGTTTTCTTCTTCTGGATCTACATCCATAGTTGTTGAAAACACTTCAGATTTCACACTGTCATGGCTGTATTTTGGTGTTTGTTGCAGGTCAGTACCATAATTTGTTCCTTTATTAGGATGAAAATTCCAAAACTCCACTATTTTTTCCTGTTCTGGATTGTGGTATCCAGAATTTTGTGAGGATCCAGATCAGTCTTTAATATCTTGTAGAACTTGTTGCACTGTAAGCCCAGAAGTTGTATTCACTAAAATGCTTTAATTACAATGTACTTAAATGATTTAAGTTTTATGACATTACTATAAAATGTTAAGTATATTATATTAATTTGTAGATCTAGTTGAAAGTACGAAAAAGTTTAAGTTGAATGGATTTAAATCACTAAGTTTTAGTCATGACCACACCTTTTTATCTCCACATTGCATTGTGGGTATTGGGCATGTTGTTGAAAATGTGTTATTTTTCTGTGCAGGAGTTCAGTGGGGTTGTGCTGTTAGTGTTAATTTGGATTTGTGTGTATGGCAATATTTATTGGCCTTTTTGTGTTTGTTTTTGTATTTTTGTAGAGCTGCACCATGAGTCAGAGCCAGAGGAAGAACAACAGGTTTCCTGTTCATCTAAAATTGTTTCTGTATATTAGAAAATTTAAAGTTATGTCAAATTAAAAGCACTTCCTGTGCTGGTAAATGACACTGAGATAACTTCCATCCATGCTATAACATGTGAAATTTAATTATTACACAAAATACTTATATATTGCAAAAGATTTTAATTTTAATCAACTTGAAATGGAGTACAATGAACTGATGATATTAAGTCTAATGATTATACAAAATGATTGACGTTGCAACACATTTTACGTTGAATTAACTTGGCATTTAGTGTGTTGTACTTAAAATAGCAATTCCACTCAAATCAAGTATTTAAGTTTAATACACTCAAGTTTTCATTATTCACTACTTAAATTTTTTAAGGTAACCGGTTTACTCAAATTTTTTAAGTAAACTCAACTTATCCGGTCTTACAGTGTGGGAACTTATTTTGATTTTGTTTTGTTTTTTTACCAAGTGCTCAGACCATTCATTGTGGAATTACACATACAGATGTTGAAAATATCCCATTCTCCCAATGATAAAGAATCCTTTTAAAAATTTCTGGATCCAGACAGTGATCCGGATCATTCCTAAAATCTGATCATTTACTCGTCCCATTTCGGATTCCTGAAAATTTCATCAAAATCCATCCATAACTTTTTCAGTTATGTTGCTAACTAACCAACAAACAAACAAACCCTGGCAAAAACACAACCTCCTTGGGTGGAGATAAAAATGCATTGCTGGCAGCAGAAAGAGTTCATTGCGTGTCAGAGAAGTAAAGTATATTTACAGACTGTAATAGGGCTGATAGTGTCCAAAGTACAAACACGCACTGATACTTTAATAAATGTGCAGATGCATGTGTTTAAATAGTGGAAGAATATTAAAACATACAGTCTGTGTAGACTCAACAAATTAAAGTGTACAACGGGGGTATTCTTTCACACAGTCTCTGCTCCTCGTCTTCCATGGGGTGGTACACTTAAAGGTGGCTGAAATAGTAGTAGGTGTGAAGAACAAAGAAAACTTCACTGAGAGGTTCAAATCCTGCGCACCCTTCCACTTCTGCCCACCTGGCTGATACTAAAGTTCACTCCAAGCAAATATAATCTTCCACATCTACTGCAAGTTCATCAGAAACATGAGGCCGACCTGGAGTCCCAGAGCCGCTGTCCTGACACTGACCCTCTGACCGGCTCCACTGCATTTCCTCTGGGACCGTGGCCCAGTGAACCCTGAAGCTAAACATACATGACCCCACGCCTGACCCCGTGTGTCAGCGTGTCACCACCCTGACATGTCTGACAAAGTGCAAAGTGTCTTTTCACCTTGTAAAATTAAATTATGTCAGTGTATTGACTTGGTTTAGTTCCACTTCTTCCTTGTTCTCTAAATAAAGTTGATTGGCTTAGACTTAGACAAACTTTATTGATCCACAAGGGAAAAAACTTGGTCCCAAAAGCTCAGCTGCAACAAAAACACTCTTAAAAAAAAAACACTGGCAAAAAAGAAGAAGTGTTAAATTAAGCAAAAAAATTTTTTTGAATTAAACAAAAAAATCTGCCAATGGAACAAGTGAAAATGATCTTGGTAAGATTTGTTGAAATCAGATTTTCCAGATCTATTGTCTAAAAATCAGTTCTTATATCTCACTGAAAAGTTCCTCTTTAGGTGATTATGTCTGATTTTAAGTGTGATGAGATATTTGGACTAGAAATGAGAAAAATACACTTGGTAATATTTAGATTTTGCAGTGAGGAGCAACAGGTAAAGTGCTGTTCCTCATATCATACAAATAACATGGAAGCCAAAAACTTCTCTGGCTTTCCTCCCAGTGCATCTGTAATCCAGTTCTGAAATAACACATCCATACTTCCACTGTTTATACTTCCCCATCTAAAAAAACTCACCCAAATACTGTCAATTCTGGTTCTGTAAAAACAAGATGGTGATGAACAACGCTCAAACTTGAGGTTTGAAAGTCCACAAACCAATGACATCACTGTGGTTACATTCACTTTTTTTATATACGTCATATTCTATACACACACAGTAAAAGCTTTATAAATAGTAGTGCTGACAGTGGGGTTTACTGAAGCGCTCATGTTGAAAGTCTGAAGATTATCTGATGGTGAAATCAGTACATTTCAAATTTATCCACTCTACTCTCCATTATTAAATTCATGAGAGCACAAACATATAAACAGGCAGCATGATTAAATAACCGAAAAGTTTTATGAAATTATGAATCAAATAAAAGTTGTGAGGACTCCCGGGGGTAAGAGGCTGAGAGGTTAAACCTGTGCAATGAAAAAGGTTAAATATCTAAAATATTTCTGATGTACATGTTCATACTGTGGATTTATGCACATTTGGGGGGGGGGGGGGGGGTTGTCACTGGCATTTAGAGGTTCTAGTACAGTTATTTCCAACCTTGGGGTCACAACCTCACGTGGGGTCGCCTGAATTTATTTATTTATTTATTTGTATTTATATAACCTGCTGTAAAAATACAAATACAGATAAAAAGCAGCTACTCAGTTTCTTTAAATCCAGGTTACAGACCCACCTGTTCTCAGCTGCATTTGAATAGTTTGTGTTCATCAGTTCAGATCTGCACTGTTCCTTTTAAGCTAAAAGTTTTTATCTGTTTTATCTGCTTGTCTGTTTTAACTCTTTTATCTACAGGGTGTCCCATAAGTCTCCATACATAGGAGACATAATACATATGGTTCTAACACATATTTCTTTATATTTCTTCTTTATAGTTCTTCAGCAGTGGAGGACACGCATTGAAATGTGTTCCCGACAAAATGGCAGTCATATAGAGCATATTATAGAAATAAAAATGGTTCATGTCAAGAAACGTTTATTTTTCCTATGTATGGAGACTTATGGGACACCCTGTATTTATCTGATTTTTTGTTTGTTTGTTTTTCTCATACCTATACTTTTTATTGCTTCTGCTGGAATGCTTTTAATGTTTTATGTAAAGTACATTGAATTGTCTTGTACATGAAATGTGCTATAGAAATAAACCTGCCTTGCCTAAAAAAATGGGTAGAAAACAAGCAGAAACCATTCACTCACACAGTCATATATTCTGTCATTGCACTGATCCCTTAATCCAGTGGTTTCCAACCTTTTTTGGCTCCTGACCCCATTTTAACGTCACAAATTTCTGGCGACCCCAGACATTCAAAACTGAGACATATTTTTTTGCTAAAATTGATTTGTTTTTGATCATGTAATAGTTTGCTATACTAAGTTGCAAATAAATGTTAATTTTAGACACATTTAGTCTATTTAATGTCTATTATTATAGACAGAGGCAGTAAATCCAGGTGTAGATTACTGCACAAAGGGAGAATTGGATTTTCCTTGGTCAGGATCTGTCCAGTCAGTCCAGCTGTGATTTACAAGGAGGACAATTAATACTGAACAAACAAGAACTGAAACTATGAATTATGAAAGAGCTGCAGCATCTGAAACTGACCACAATGAACATCTGACACACAAACAGAACCACAGTGCTGCAGTTTCACAACCACAGTTTGTCATGTCTTTTACGTATTGTGGATGTCTCTCTGATGTCTCTGTAATTTTTTTAAAAATTATTTTTATCAATTACTAGAAATTTCAGGCGACCCCACATGGGGTCCCGACCCCAAGGTGGAAAAACGCTGCCTTAAAACAAATTACACACCAGGTGTTTTTTCTTGCATTCAGAGGCGAAAAACAAGTAATTATTATTTTTTAATTCCGTTTGATCCATATCATCATTTGCACACATTGTCAGATTTATGTGACATGTACGTTAGCAAGAACTGGAGGGTAGACTAAACAGCCTAAAAGTTAAATATGAAATTATGAATCTGAAATAAAAGTTACGAGGACTCCTGGGGGTCTGAGTGAGCGAGGTTAAACCTGTGCAATGAAAAAGGTTAAATATCATTTCTGATGCACATGTTCATACTGTGGATATATGTACATTCGGGGGGGGGGGGGGGGGGGGGGTCCACGCACAGAAAAAGTAAACGCAGCGGTGTGTTGGGCAGATCTCTGGCGTTTTAGAGGCTCTAGTAAGTGGCACCAGGCCTCTGCCAAAACAAACAGCAGCGTGAGAGTGTGTGAGTGTGAGTGTGTGCGAGTGTGTGTGTGTGTGAGTGTGTGTGTGAGTGTGAATGTGAGAGTGTGTGAGTGTGAGTGTGTGCGAGTGTGTGTGTGTGTGAGTGTGTGTGTGAGTGTGAATGTGAGTGTGTGTGAGTGTGTGTGAGTGTGAGTGTGAGTGTGAGTGTGTGTGAGTGTGAGTGTGTGTGTGAGTGTGAGTGTGTGTGTGTGTGTGAGTGTGTGTGTGTGTGTGTGGGATGCATGTCGGCCTGCGCGTGCACATGTGGTCCAGCGTGTTGCTGCTAAGTGCCACTGTGTGTCGGCCAAAACAAACAGGCCTAATGAGAAGCAGCTCCTGGGACAGAGCGAGAGAGAGAGAGAGAGAGAGAGCGAGAGAGAGAGAGAGAGATGGAGGAGCTGTGTCCAGACCAAACACACTGACCCTGCTGTCTTGTCCTTCTCACATGGACTTAAAGGACACACTGTTCGCCTCCGTCCTCCTATAGCGCCACCATCACCTTCATCGGCCTCACCCCTCTCGCCCCTCACGCTCCTTCCTGTCTCGGACTCTCACCCCTCTGTTGACCGCTGAGGTGCTGGCATGAGGGTGAGGAGGTGATGAGGGAGTGGAGGAGGTGAGTGGAGGAGGTGAGTGGAGGCAATTAGCAGGACATTTGGAACTGTGTGTGGGAAACACTAGAGCAGTTATACCCAAGTTCAACTCACAATAGAATAGAATAGCATAGCATAGAATAGAACATCTTAGCATAGCATAGCATAGCATAGAATAGAACATCTTAGCATAGCATAGCATAGCATAGAATAGAACATCTTAGCATAGCATAGAATAGCAAAGCATTGCATAGAATACTATAGAACAGAATAGCATAGCATAGCATAGAATAGAATAGAATAGAATAGAATAGGAGCAGATAGCATAGAATAGCATAGGACAGGATAGGATAGGACAGACATTATTGTCATTGAGCCCATTTACATGACCATAAAAATCCAACAGTAATCGGATAATTGCTGTAATCAGATGCGATGTGTTTACATGCACTTCAGAAATGTGATAAATGTAAAACCCTGGTTTGGTTGACATGTTTCAGACCATTATTTGACTTCTTTCAGAGTACGTATGTACGTTCTGAAGTAAGACATACACTTCCTGTCATTTACAAAACGTCCGGTCTCGTCTTGTTGACCATGGCAACAGTGTCAGCGTTAGCTGTTCTAATGAGGGAGGAGCTAATAAGACCACAAAAAAGAACACGTTGCTGCTATCCTTCATTAAATTGTTTGTTTACCTTTTTCCTTAGGCTCACTTTGTCGCTGCACAAGATTTTTGTTTTTTACTCCACATGAGCAGGGCAGTGGTCAGCACTAGGGCTTCACAGACAGAAGGTCCTGGGTTCCATTCCAACACCAGTCAGTGGGGGTGGGACCTTTCTGTGTGGAGGTCACATGTTCTCCCCGTGTCTGCGTGGGTTCTCTCTGGTACTCTGGCTCCTCCCACCATCCAAAGACATGCTCTGATAGGTTAATTGGTTAATCTAAATTGCCCATAGGTGTGAATGTGAGAGTGATTGTCCCTACATGAACTGGTCACATGTCCAGGGTGAACCCCACCTTCACCCATAAGTATCTGGGATAGGCTCCAGTGACCCCCACGACCCTAGTGAGGGTAAAGCAGGTTCAGAAAATGAACGAACGACTGAACATGTACAGATGTAAAACTAATGAAAGAGAGCGGACTAACCTGAACACATGCATGAAGACATCCGAGTATTTAACTGTACAGCTGTTTTTATATCTTTTTAATATTTTCTTGTATTTTAGTCTATCATTTGGCTTTTTTTTTTTTCTTCTGTACGACACCTAAGGATGGGAATCGAGAACTGGTTCTTTTTGAGAACCGGTTCTCAGTAGCTTGATTCCTTGGAATCGTTTGCCTGCCTGCTTAACCATTCTGCTTATCGATTCCACCTTCGTTGTGCATGTGCGATGACGTCACACGTATGCTGCATTGTTTTGGTCAGAACGTAGCCAACATGGCGTTGAGGCAGAAACGGTCCAAACAGACCACACCAGGTCCAAACAGACCACACCAGGTCCAAACAGACCACACCAGGTCCACTTACTTGGAACACTGTCAAAGCTTCCATGTCTTCTAAAGGTGGAATTCCTCCAGTCTGCTCAAACATTTGTCCACAGCATGTGAATCATTTACAGGAATGTCACGTATTTGATTCTCTACTTAGCGGTGCTTGTGAATGTAGCGGCAGAGTGAACACCAGGCCCAGTTCCGGTTCCGGTGTGGGCAACAAACGTCGTACCCAAATACAAGTTTCAGAAGGTAGAGGAAAGGAAATGAGGTGCACAACAACAGGAGATGAGCAGAGTGGAACCAGTTCCACGAAGTAGAAATGCGGCAACAGAGGAATTAGTAAAGAGTCTGTAGTTTCACTTTTACTGCATCCCACTGCCACCCCCCCACCCCCCCATCCCGAACCTGGCCCGGCGCCATCTGCTCTTTTTATTTGTTCAAACTGTATATGTTCTACTTTCTGTGCAGATGGAAATATAAAAGACAGTTAATGCAAACACACTTGTTTGTACTCTTTTATTCCCTCAGCCAATGAGAATCGATAAGAGAATCGACAAGGAATCGGATCAATAAGCAAATCGATAATGGAATCGGAATCGTTTATTTCTTAATGATTCCCATCCCTAACGACACCATTTTTAATTGTACAGCTGTTTTACATCTTTAATCTATTCTTGTATTTTATTCTTTTATTTTGGTTTTTCCCCTGTAAGTCGCTTTGGAAAACAGTATCTGCCAAATGCATAAATGTAAATGTATGGGGGAGAAATCTAGGTGTGTTAATCCAATTTCTCATAATCAGGTAACTGTCATTATCAGATAAAGCCAATCAGTTTTGTGTTTACATGACAACTCCAGAAATCAGACAATGATGGGAGTATTGGTGTGCATGTACACAGGTTCACTGTCTGCCCAGTGAAGTTACAAGTGCTACTCCAGTCAGTGCAACGATAAGAATAAAAACATCTATGTCATAAAAAGGAATAGAGCAAATATAAAATTACAAAAACTAAAAAGTTAAATAAGAAAACAGAATATAAATACTGAATTCAGATGCACAGGGTCACCGTCCTGAACAGCTGTTGGTATTAGTGTCTTTTTGCACCAGTGTTTGTTTCTTTGCTTCATCATTTCACTGCTGCCGTTGGGTTCGGTCTCTGTACAGTCAACAGAACAGACGATACGAGCAGTTACACAAAGAAAAACAGGAACAAGACAGTGGGTTTAGTTCTGTGAGAGTCGGACTGGAGGAGGAGACAGGAGATTAGGGTTTAAAGTCCTTCAGTCTCCACAAAGATCCTCCTGATGCTGAGGGGGTGGAGGACCGGGTCTGGGGTCTGACACATGTTTTCAGGACTTCACAGAAGGTGGAAGTGGATCTGTCATCGTTTGATTCATAACTGACACAGAGCTGCTACAACCAATAGCACTTTATGTATTTATTGAATTTTAATTGTATTTTAATTGTACTTTATTGTATTTTTAAATGGCATTTTAATTGTATTTTATTTGTACTTTATTGTACTTTTAAATGGCATTTTAATATAATTTTATTTGTACTTTATTGTAGTTTTAAATGGCATTTTAATATAATTTTATTTGTACTTTGTTTTTTTAAATGGCATTTTAATTGTATTTTATTTGTACTTTATTGTATTTTTAAATGGCATTTAATTGTATTTTATTTGTACTTTATTGTAGTTTTAAATGGCATTTTAATTGTATTTTATGTGTACTTTATTGTATTTTTAAATGGCATTTTAATATAATTTTATTTGTACTTTATTGTATTTTTAAATGGCATTTTAATTGTATTTTATTTGTACTTTATTGTATTTTTAAATGGCATTTTAATTGTATTTTATTTGTACTTTATTGTAGTTTTAAATGGCATTTTAATATAATTTTATTTGTACTTTGTTTTTTTAAATGGCATTTTAATTGTATTTTATTTGTACTTTATTGTATTTTTAAATGGTATTTTAATTGTGTTTTATTTGTACTTTATTGTATTTTTAAATGGCATTTAATTGTATTTTATTTGTACTTTATTGTAGTTTTAAATGGCATTTTAATTGTATTTTATTTGTACTTTATTGTATTTTTAAATGGCATTTTAATATAATTTTATTTGTACTTTATTGTATTTTTAAATGGCATTTTCATTGTATTTTATTTGTACTTTATTGTAGTTTTAAATGGCATTTTAATATAATTTTATTTGTACTTTGTTTTTTTAAATGGTATTTTAATTGTATTTTATTTGTACTTTATTGTATTTTTAAATGGTATTTTAAGGAGGTCATGTTTTTATCAGCGTGTCTGTCTGTCTGTCTGTCTGTCTGTCTGTCTGTCTGTCTGTCTGTCTGTCTGTCTGTCTGTCTGTCTGTCTGTCTGTCTGTCTGTCTGTCTGTCTGTCTGTCTGTCTGGTTACGGACAGATTTGGATGAAATTTTCAGGAAATGTTGATAGTGGCACAAGGAAAAAATGATTAAATTTTGGTGGTGATCGGGGATGGGGGGGGGGGCGCGGGGGCCCACTGATCTTCCTTGGCGGAGGTCTGTGCTCTCCGAGTGCTTTTCTACTTTTACATTTGTTGCTCCTATAATTAAATCCCAGTAACAAAGGGTAAGTGGCTCTGCTGCAGAAAACTAGAAATGTGAAGCACAGCAGTGTTAAGGCATAAAATCTCCAAACCTCTGCTGGATTCAACGAACGAACCTCAAACACAAACCAACATAGTGTGTGTGTGTGTGTGTGTGTGTGTGTGTGTGTGTGTGTGTTTGTGTGTGCTGCAAGGTTATTATTGTTAATGAAAACTAATGAAATGATGAAAACTAGAATTGAAAAAACATTCTTGTTAAGTGAAATAGATAAAAATTATAATTGAAAGAAAAAAAACAATAACAAACTGTATTGTGTGTTTACAAAACTGACTAAAACGCATAAAAATTATGAATAAATTCTCTTCGTTTTCGTCTTTGTCAGTGTTGGATTGATACGAAATTGATTTCTTTGTCTCTCTCAGTTTTCTGTGCTGTCTCCATACGACACTTTTTGCTCCGTCACTTGTGTTCACTTGTGGTTTCCAGTCGTCTTCTGGTCCCCACTCTACCTGGAAACATGGAGACTAAAGCAGCAGAGTCCTGTCTGGGATTGATTTGAATAGGAGCACAGAGAAGAAGAGAAAAGAGACCACTGAACTACAACTGAACTACAACTGAACTACAACTAAGCATTTAGAAAAAAATGAAAACTAATAAAAACTAGTAAACCTGCTCTAAAAACTAATTCAAACTAACTGAATTAGACAAAAAAAAAAAAAAGTCCAAACTAACTAAAACTAGACCAGAATGAAAAATCCCAAACTGCTGGAACCTTGGTGTGCTGTATCGCTCACACTGACCTTTGCTTGTCAGGTCACATCCTCTGCATATCTCTCAATTTTTTTTTTTTTTTTTTTTTGTTGTTTGCTTTGGCGGCTCAAGGTCTGTTGGGGTTCAGGTGTGAAAAGAGCAACAGAGCAAGTTTGCATGTGCGTGTCTGAGGTTGTGTACACGCGTGAAGGATTTGTGTATGCGTGTACAGTACGCACTGGTGCATGTGTGTGTCCAGTTATTTCAGGCACAGTCACCACGGCCGTTTATTTTTAGTCCTGAAAGGCTTTGTGTGCACGCAGACGTACATGTCTACGCCGGCTTCTACACACAACGCTTACATGTGCGTGCGCGGCGTGTATGTGTGCGTTTGTTTTTTGGCAGCGGACTGGCCAGAAGGGTTAGGAGGTTGTGGTGAGTTTGTGTGTTCAGGGCCACTGGTGTGAAAGAGCAGTCAGAGCTGCGCTTCCCCCTGGAGAGAGAGTTTAATTTAGAAGAACAAGGCTCCTAACACACACTTGTGCCGCTGCCGTCTCCTTGGCCCGTCTCTCCACACCTCATCCCTCCCCTCTCCAGCCCTCTCTGCCACTCTATAAAACTTTAACCATCTCTCCATCCTCTCTTCCCTTTGCCATCTTTTCATCTTTTCACCCTTTTCCGTCTTTGCCGTACAATGCTCTTTGAACATTCAAACAGAACCAATGCTTTACCGCTGAATGTAAAGCAGAGTGGGAGTGGATTTTTCCTGTGAACATTAATGCGTTGGTAATGACGCGCAAACAGATCAATAGATTCAAGCCACATTCAACCTTTAAAGGTGCAGTCTGTAGGAACTGTGTTCTCAGTATTCATTTTTACCTCCGCCAGGAGGTATTGTGATCGCTTTGCTTTGTGTGCGTGTCCGTTTGTTCGTTTGTTTGTTTGTTAGCAAGATAACTCAAAAAGTTATGGACAGATTTTCATGAAATTTTCAGGACATGTTGATACTGGCACAAGGAAGAAATGATGAAATTTTGGTGGTGATCAGGGTCTCAGTGGGCTCACAAGGGCCCACTGATCTGCCTTGGCGGAGGTCTGCGCTCTCTTGCTCTTGGAGGTCTTGCTTTTCTTGTTTATACTTGTTTTTAGAGGGGCATTTTTTCCAGTGAGGGTTATGTGAACTGGAGATCTTGGAGTATACTGACATGTGATCAAATACCATTGAATAACACATGAAAGGACAAACTGATGTGACAGACAATGTGATTTCATGAGTTCAGTCTCCAGATTTTGTTCAAAGTCCAACTCAGACACCAGAATTCAGTGTTTCACCTGTTCATGTCTGTAATCCACAGATACATACTGCTCATTTTTCAACCAAAACTACAAATTACATAACATTTTTCGTACATTTATATCTACGCTGTGTTTTAACTGACTGTTGTGTTTTTCAGACACAACAGAATATATGAATGACCCAGTCACATGACTTTTGCGGACATAAAATACAAGATTATTTTCACTTGTTCCATTGGCAGATTTTTTTTTTTTTTTTGCTTAATTTTTTTTTGCTTGAATTAAGCAAAAAAAAAATATATACAAATCTGCCAATGGAACAAGCGAAAATTATCTTGGTAAGATTTCTTGAAATCAGATTTTCCAGATCTGTTGTCTATAAATCAGTTCTTATATTTCACTGAAAAGTTCCTCTTTAGGTGATTCTGTCTTATTTTAAGTGTGATGAGATATTTGGACTAGAAATGAGAAAAATACACTTGGTAAGAGTTCAATTTTTACAGTGTAGTTTTATAGAATATGATGCATTGCTGTAGATTGAACTACCAACAGTTAATAAAATTAGCTCAGCCTTAAACAACCCCTACACGTGAATGCAGCAGTAAAATTAATCCAAAACATCATATACAAGAGTAAAAAACTGACAGGGACCGTTTTCCTACACAGTGACTACTTTTCATAC
Source organism: Sphaeramia orbicularis (assembly GCF_902148855.1). Classification (NCBI taxonomy): domain Eukaryota; kingdom Metazoa; phylum Chordata; class Actinopteri; order Kurtiformes; family Apogonidae; genus Sphaeramia; species Sphaeramia orbicularis. Next base: position 1,929,010 of record NC_043961.1, on the reverse strand, counting down.
TCTAAGTACACTCTGTGGTGTTTTCACAGTGTGGTATTAATATTTTTACTTAAGTAAGGCATGGGAATACTTGTATCAGGGCTTTATTCACATGGTATTCATGGTGCAGCTAACTGAGGCTGCTCAGAGTGGAGTCGTTCAGTCTGTTGTCGATTGTCGTCATGGTTATTTCAATAATAAACAGACTAAAGACCCTACCTCTGAATTTGTAATCCAATTTCTGTGTTTATTTTGTTCCCAAACACAAATGTACAGTATGCACCTATTTTAAAATGTTGTTTCCTGTATTATAATTTATGTTTTTGTCAAACAATTCAATATCCAAGTTCTCTAATCACTGTCCCAGATCATCAAAAAAATATGTGTATTTTTTGGGAATGATCATCTCTTCAGGGGAGTTCAACGGATGTGAAGAATCGGTTAAAACAAACCCTAAAAGTAAGAACACCTGAGCAACTTCATTTACATTTACATTACATTTACATTTCTGCATTTGGCAGACGCTTTTTTCCAAAACAACTTACAGGGGAAAAACCAGACTAAAAGAATAAAATACAAGAATAGATTAAAGACAGAAAGCAGCTGTACAATTAAAATCAGTGTCGTACAGAAGAATAAAAAGCAAAATGACAGACTGAAATATAAAAATAGATTAGGGATGTAACGATTACCAGTATAACGACAAACTGCGGTAAAATTGCAGACAGTATTAGCGTTTAAATTCTAATTCTCATGATAACTGTGTTTGATTACCGCACTTTTAGGGGAAAAAACCTGATGTAAAGATCTGCTTTTATGTCAAATATTTGAGTATAGTTTGAATTTATTACAATTTTAATTTTCTGTACCTAATATTTGGAACCAATATTCACTTTTAAAGTCTTTGAAAAGGTTCATTAAGCATCTGTGTGTTATTTATGCAATAAATTATATACATTTTTCAAATCGGTTTTTATATTTTTTTGTGTGTTTTTTGTCCTTTTATGTTTTTATAGTAGGTTAAAGTGGAAAAAATAACAGACAGATGATATAGATGAAGTTGTGCTGAATAAACAGATCCAAACATGGGTATAGTAAACATTTGTTTCTATAGTATATAAAGGCCAAATCAAAAGGACTGAAAAACAGACAAAATAGGCTCAGACCACTAAGGGTTAATATTGGAATGTTTCTGCAACAGAAGGGACATTGTGGCTATTATTTCATTTGTTTTTTTGTTTTCAAATGCAACTTGGTTAAATTATTTCAGTGTGTGTGTTAGTACTTTTTGAACATTTTGAGCACAATTTCAAAAATACTGTGATAGTAATGATAACTGAGATATGAAATTTTCATATCGTTACATCCCTAGAATACATTAGGAAGACGACAGAAGAAAAACAGCTGTACAATTAAAAACTGTGAAATAAAAATAGCAAAAATGGCAATTAATTGACAATTCTGCAGATATTAGCCGTTAAGCATCACTGAAACATGTCTGTTTTCTTTTTCAGACGTGGACATTGTGGTTATGTATTTCACCCGCTGTTCCATCCACCCATCCATTACCTGTACCTGCTTTTCCTTAAATGTACACAGTGTATTTTCAGCGCTCTCCCACCGGACAACTGGAATGGTCTGAGTTTTTATCCTGACATTTAAGGTGCAATGATTGATTCACAACATCACCTCATGCAGTGAGCAACAGGCAGGAAAACATTCCATTCTTTGAGCCGTGTTGTCAGACTTCACAAATTCAGTCTGTTTCACTGAAACGTCCACTACATTTAACCCATAAAGACCTAGAGTTACTTTTCCAGCAGTTCCCAAATTAATTTTTTCTCTCTATTTAACCTTTTTTTTAAGTGATTTATCACCATTTAACATAAAATACTGTCCTCTGTATATTGTGTTTCTTCAATAAAAATCAGGTATTTTCCCAAATTTAATCGACTGATCATGTACATGTTCATAAAAGCTCAGATTAAAGTTTATTGTCGTAATATCAGAAACAGAGAAAAATGAAGAAAATGTGACTTTTTCCAACACAATCTCTCATTAACTGAACATAAACCCAGTGTGTCCATCCACTGTCACTGACCCAACTCCATGGGTTTTACTGGTGAATCAATGTTGTAGAAGATGACACTGTTTCCACGGTAACCAGGGAGCCTCTGAACGTCCAAATGGGTCATATCTGATGACCATGAAAAGATGAAGAAGTGTATTTTACACCAATTATTTACATGTATTGGTAGTATTAGTGGATCTACAGGTATTAAACAGCTTACATAAATGGTGGTTGTTCATTTCATTAATAGATCACAACTTATTAAACATTTGATATTTGTAGATGAGTTTGGTCGCCAGTGGTTGTTTGGGTCGTTATGAGTTAAGGCTGCAGATGATCTTGTTTACTGGCGTATAGAGCAAAGAAGGGAGATCACAGGAGTCACATTTTAAGGCCATAGAAACAGACAGCGTAGAATCATCACTGAACCTACTGATCTGAGCTCAGAGCATCCAGAAAATACTCATGAAGATGCTACAGATGACCTGCAGGCTGGCAGAGCTACCACTGCAGCAGTATTATACCACAGTTCCTTGCACTTCATAAAATCTAAAACCTTGCTCTGAAGGGGCAGGAAGTGAATTTGTTTGGCTAGCTGCCACCTCAGGGCTGTCGGCAGCTGAGCTCATGTCCTTGGCCTTACCACCTCCAAAAACAAAAGTCAGTTAACCCTATAACGCCAAACGTGTCATATTTGATACATGTGTTGTAAGGCTCTCTACATGATCAGTGTGATATTTTTTGTCTTGAAAAACCTAATGTATACAATTAGATACATGCAATACACAGATAATCCACCAGGGGGAGGAGTTCACTCACCAGAGGCCTTTAGTGACACTACAAGACTGACATTAATGAGGAAGGAGGAAAAACTGGGACCATTTAGAAAAGGAATTACCAATTTGTTAGACATGTTCGTGTTATATTATGCTTTTGTTTGTTTAAAAATAACAATATTTGAGCACTGAGACCCGATGTATCAAATATGATACAAAATTGAAACTTATACATGGAAATTGATATTAAAAAAAAAATAAAATACAAATTGGGGGTGGTTCAGAAGGACCAATAAAGTCTCCAGTTTCAGAGAAATGGAATTTTCTGTCAATGATCTAATGGTTCAGGCTTTACAGGGTTAATGTATATGATAGAAAACTAGAAAACTGGAGCGATGATAACAGTAATGATAATGATAATAATGAAAAGGAAACAAAAGGGGGGGGGATTAAAAGCTGTCACTATTATTGTATTTGGGATTACTGATTTTCCTCTTTTTCTTTTCTTTTTCATTTCCTTTCTTTTCCCTTAAGCTTCTTTCTATACTATTATTTAAAACCCTTTACTGATTTCTCACTTTTGTATACTCACATCCTTTGACCCTTGTACTTATTGGACTGTCAGTTTTGTTTTCATTCCCTCTTCTGTCTCCACCTGAATATGCCCAACCTGCACAAAATAATCATAAACTAGAAGCACTCGGAGAGCGCAGACCTCCGCCAAGGCTGATCAGTGGCCCCCCCCGTGGGCCCCCCCACCCCTGATCACCACCAAAATTTAATCATTTCTTCCTTATCCCATTTCCAACAAACCCTGAAAATTTCATCCAAATCTGTCCATAACTTTTTGAGTTATGTTGCACACTAACGGACAGACAAACAAACAAACAAACAAACCCTGGCAAAAACATAACCTCCTTGGCGGAGGTAATAATCACACATATACACACACACACAAACGCACCTGTAAATAGCCCTTTGTATGCTTCCGTCTTTGTCTTATGAATTTTTGTTTGTTTGTTGTTGTTTTTTTTACCCTTGTCACAATATTTATCTAGCACTAAATGAAATAAATTTAAAAAAAAAAAAAATATATATATATATATATATATATATATATATATATATATATATATATATATATATATATATATATATATATATATATATATGTGTGTGTGTGATCAGTCTCTCCAGCTATAATTACCTCCACTATAGAGGTTATGTCATCTGTCTATTTTCTAGCACAAACTGTACTTTAAAGGTCAAAGGGGAATCCAGGATATTTTGCAGCAGCTCCATATAAAGGGCTGAGGCCTGTAAGTTTTTAACATTACATTCATGAAGGACTGTGGACTCTACAAGTGCAAGACTCAACATGCCATTTATGCCATTTATCATCTGATATAACGCATCCTTTGCTAGTGTCGACACTGCACAAAGTTAATGTTTTATCTGCTTCAGAGCTAATTTAGCAGGATGTGCAACATGAACAGGAATGCTGCCGGTTATTTAAGGATCTGTGTATTTACCAGTTGCACCTTTTCCCTGTAATTAACTCCTGTGTTTGTTTCTGTCTTTACTGAGTATGGTCTTCCCAGAAATTACATGTCAATCAAACAAGGTGGTTAGCACCATGACGTATTAAACTTTAGACCAGTGTTTTTCAACCTTGGGGTCGGGATCCCACGTGGGGTCGTCTGGAATTCAAATGGGGTCGCCTGGAATTTCTAGTAATTGATAAAAATAAAAATAAAAATAAAAACTTACTAATAAAAAATATTTGCTGAGTTGACAGAGACAATCCCAATCCATAACAGACATGACAAACTGTGAAGCTGAAACTGCAGCACTGTGGTTCTGTTTCTGTGTCAAATTTTCATTGTGGTCAGTTTCAGATGCTGCAGCTCTTTCATAATTCATAGTTTCAGTTCTTGTTTGTTCAGTATAAATTTGCAGCCTTGGACACATCCATTACAAATCTGCAAAACCACCAAAGCAAAAGGCTGTCTAAGACTTTTGAACAGTGCTGTATGTTTGATGGTTCTCCAGACATACTCATGAAAACTAAATATAAGTCACTTTTCTGTGACTTGAACCTGTGTCTGTTTTGTGGCCCAGTTAATTGTTTGGTCGCAGTTGTGTTTTCGTCCTTCCAGAGTGCGATATCTGATCATGTCAGAGCTGTAGAAAACTATTTAGTAAATTCATCGCTGTGTGTTTTGGTGGTCCATCCACCTTTCTCATGTGTTTTCTTTTCTGTCTGTCTAACTTTTTGCTTGAGTATTTGTTCTTTTTTGCCCTTTTGTGTTAACTCTGTATCTGTTTTTACCCATTTGTTGTCTGTTTGTCTTTTGGCTGTCTATTGTAAAGCGTCTTTGAGTACCTAGAAAAGTGCCATATAAAACGGATTTATTATTATTATTATTAGTAGTAGTAGTAGTAGTAGTAGTAGTAGTAGTAGTAGTATTACAAATCCAAGCTGGACTGACTGTACATATCCTGACCAAGGAAAATAAAATTCTCAGATAGATAGATAGATAGATAGATAGATAGATAGATAGATAGATAGATAGATAGATAGATAGATAGATAGATAGATAGATAGATAGATAGATAGATAGATAGATAGATAGATAGATAGATGTCCTCTAAAATTAACCTTTATTTGCAACATAGTATTGCAAACTATTACATGATCAAACACAAATTAATTTTAGGAAAAAAAAAAGTCTCCATTTTGAATGTCTGGGGGTCACCAGAAATTTGTGATGTTAAAATGGGGTCACGAGCCAAAAAAAGGCTGAAAACCACTGATTTAGATTTAGTTTGTTGAAGTTTACAACAAGACAAAACCAACAAAGAAAAAAGAAACTATGTGGGATGAGTAGAATAGCTAATGGACTTATTTATAGGATAATTACTGCTAACATAATAAAGCTCAGATTCTTACTCCAATTCCAGGGAAATGGACGTTTAGTTCTAGTATTTTCACCACACATCAGTTCCAGTCCCAGCCCACAGACACAACTCTTCACATATCCCCGGCTGTAGCTCTCCAGGCTGTTTTTCCTTTATGCTGCTGTGCATATGGAGCAGCAGGCCTGGCTGTTGTCTGCAGCAGAAGTGCTTCTTGGCAGGATATTATTCTGAGGGAGAGCGCTCTCCTGTAGTTGGAGGATAAATCCAGGTAAACCATTGGTATGCCGCACGATAAATCTCTGTAGCGTAGCACTGCCAGAGGGCACACATGCACACATTCAAAGCAGAGTTCACAACAACACCGGCCGATACCACTGCTGTCTGTCAGGTACTTCAGACTATTTTTCTGAGGTCGAATGCAAGAGTGTTTCATTATTTCTCACATTCATAATGGCTGTTTTTCTTTCAGTAGTGATAAATGTGCTCTGGACCACCCCTCAGCTGGTGTCAGACTCACTACTTATACACTGATTTATGCACTGAAACGATGCCCTAAGGCGAGTCTGTACAGTATGTGTGAGTACATATAGTACAGTCTGTATAATGCTTTGCAGATAAGATGTCTAAATCCATCACAGAAATACAGGATAACAGGTTTCTAACTGATGATGTACAAACTGAGATTAGGTATTTTGCTGAGTGTTTATGGATGACTTAAATTTAGCTTGTATTCCATTTAACTTCTTTTCAGTATGTGCCATCAGTCAAGTACAGAACTACACATATCCGGTCACACATCTAAAAAGTATCTGTGTTAATGCAGACTTACTCCCTTGTCAATAATAATTGGATTGTTATACAAAGGCGACATCTTGTGGTTGCACTAGAGACTGCACAGTGTGGGATGCACTGCAAAAATGAGGGGGATCTGATGAGTGATGGAAAAAGCATTCAGATTCCCTCACTGGAGCTAAATAAAAGTAGGCTTTCTAACATTAACACTGAAAATACTCTAACCTGTAATCGGTATTCTCAGTACCATACACAACTACAATGCACTACTATACTGACACGCATTACAGTTTAAATCTTAACCCTTTCATGCACAGTGGTCACTCCAGTGGACAGTTCTTCTCCAGCTGTTCTCTTGTATATTTCACAGGTTTTGTTGTTTTAGTTCCATATCAGCCAACACAGTGGATGCTTATGCACCATCCCATAATAATACACTGACATTCACACCATTACTGTAACTTTATGCTCTTGATAAACCTGATCTGCACTAACATGTTTGAGTGTAAATCTATTGCTAATTGTTATTAGACTGTGATTAATAGTTTTCTTAAAAAAAAAAAAAAAAGTTTTTTGTTTTTTGTTTTGTTTTTATTATCTCCATGAAGTGAGTAATAACTAGTCTTAGAGTATGTTAAAATGTGAGAAAACATCAGATTAGCTGCATCAAAAAGGCTTTTGTTTCATAGTTTTCACACAGTTTATCACTTTCTGGTATTGTGTTTTAAACACATGCTTCTTTGCTTCAAAAATTAAACACATGGTGTCCAAATGAGTGGAAATTTTTGTAACTCCATGATAAACAGGTTCATTAAAAATAAATAAATAATTAAAAAAAATCAATCAATCTCATTGTTTTTTTTTTTCATGCCTAAAGAATAATAAAAACACTCAGGAATAAAAATCTTGACTAAGGTTCTCATAATTCATGCATGAAAGGGTTAATTAAGTAAAAGTATGCAAATTAAATATGTACAGTAACTACATCAGAAGTAAATACAGAAATTGTTGTTCAATAGGATGTATGTATTTTTATTACTACTGAGGTAAATGAGTGCAGCCCAAAATCAATTCCCCAACATTTCCGAGTCGAACCTAGGAAAAAGGTCGAGGAAAGGTAAATAATATCAGCCTAAAATACACATATACACAGTCCATTTTGTATATATTTTCGTCTATGATAAATTTATGTTTTGTACCGAATATTCTATTTTGCAAGCGACGAAAAACGGAACCAATGCCACTACCGGAACCATCGTACACTCGTGTAACGGTTCAACTCGGATTTGTTTTCGGTAAACACCCTGGGAACAGCTGTTTGATGTGAACCGGCTAGCTGTTAGCCGCAGCCAACTTATCACGAAACGTCATTAAATTGTGCTACTCTTTCCTTTTTTTTCTTACATCTCTCAAGTAAGTGCGTTTTCGTGTCTTAAAGTGTTGTGTTAGCTGTTGTTGTTAAGCTGCTTATGTGTTTGTTACAGTAAAACTTTAAAGAGTACTGACAGCTGGCTAACCTTGGCTAGCACTTCATACTGAAAAGACGGGTTTTTTTTGCTCGTGATTAACGGAGTTCGTTGACATTTTGCTGTTAGCAGAATAAAAAAATATACATATTTTCCAATCAGAGGATGTATTCTTAAAGAGACAACCTATCTGTGTCTCAAATGTGCCATATGCTAACGTGTTAGCTTAACTCTAACCATAAAGCAACACCTTTTACAATTAATGGTGTTCGGTGTTTTTCCCATCTGTCGAACTAATGTGTGGTTTTTCAGTTTTTCTGTGAGCGGTTTTTTTTTGTTTGTTTGTTTTTTACTTTTGTCAACCAGTTACGTGGCTGTGTTTGCTCAGTCGTTTGTGTGTAAAGTTGAACATACTTTCTAGGAGTCTGTTCATAGTTATTTAATGTGCATTTCGAAATGTGTCACTGTGAAATATTTATGAAAACAGCAGAAACCGTAAAAAACAACCAAATGTCGTCTGGACGTTTTACTGTTTGGTTGTTTGATTGGTCACTTGAAGTGTTTTTTGCCACTTGAAAGAAATTGGAACACGTTTTAAGGAATAAACTCTGATATAGTGCAACATAGTGAACATTTAACTCACATGATCATCTGACTGATGAGCTGTTCGATGCATCTTCCTTCATTTTCCGATAAAGTGTTAAAACTCGTCTGGTTCAACAGGTAACTGTCACTGCTCAGACCTGGTTCTTCCTCTGCTTCATCCATGAAACAGACATGGCAGTCATTTAGATGGAAAACGCCAGGATGCTTTGCTTCTTCTATTGTTCATTGGAGTCATATATAACATGAGCTACAGCGACACCTACTGGCAACACTACCAAGCCTGCTTTATTATTCTAAACCTGTTAATAGAATTGCACGTGACATTATCGTTTTTCCATATTTTCAAAACTTTGCTTCAAATTCAACTGACATTTTATAGAAACGACTCCAAATTTTAGTATTTTACATAGGTGTCGTTGAAACATTTTCGACATTGGTATTGATATCAATACTCTGGCTTCAAGCAAAAGTTTTATTTCAATACACTTTACGGTTCAAATATTTAGTTTTTTTTTTTTTTTTTTTCAGCTCATTCATGTTTTTCTATTCTCAAAGTTTTCCACAACATAAAAAACAAACTTATTTTGCACAACGTTGACCTGTCTATTTTATTTCTTTATTTTCATTTTTATTATCAGTGTCGGGATCTTTAAATGTTTCATTTTATTTTCTGTGAACAATAAAGGAAGAGTTGTTGAACCGCATGCTTAATTTAGGGTGATCCAAAGTACATTCATAAACATACAGTTGTGGAAAAAATATTTAGACCCCTTGTTTTCTTCAATTTCTTGTTCATTTTAATGCCTGGTCCAACTAAAGGTCCATTTGTTTGGACAAATATAATGAAAACAATAAAAATAGCTCATAGTAGTTTAATTTCAGAGCTGATATCTATCCATTTAACATGTTTTTTCGATAATAACCAAAATCACTTCAGTTCTTACATCAATATCTATGCCATTGTACTGATAAAAACAGTGCTTTTAGACATTCCATGTTTTCTTTTCTGTCTGTTTTAGTCACATGATACACACAGGCGTTAGTACCTGATTGCATAACCATTGTTTTTGATGACTTCTGATAGTCTACTCATTTTTTCCGCGACTCTGTTATAAAAATGTGCATTAGTTTGTGCTCATTAGAATCACCTTAGGTAATGAAAATGAAATTTGGGATAGTTATCTAAGCAACTTGTCAGGTTCCATTAAAGTAGACGCTCAAAACCAAGCCTTAATATTCTGTTCGATCTCACAGGTTAAGGAGGATTGTTACTATGGAGCCCGCCTGCCGTAAAGACAAGCCAAAGCTGAACTCTACGCCAACCAGAGGAGACCGAGCCAGACAGAAATCTGCACAACAAGAGCTCAAACAGCGGCAGAGAGCAGAGGTAAACAGGCGCATTTGTCCTCGTTTATTTCTACCCTTGGTCCTCACGTAGTTCAAACGTTCGTGTAGCTGTCACAAATGTCTGTGTTTTTCCAGATCTACGCCTTGAACAAGGTGATGACGGAGTTGGAGCAGCAGCAGTTTGATGCGTTCTGTAAACAGATGCAGTCACAAGGAGAATGACCGTCCTGTGTCACTGTCTGAGCTCGACCAGGACCTGTTACATAAACCAAGTACACAGACACACACTGTTGTTCATATAAAAACCAATGTTCCTGTTTTTAAATCTGAACAGTGTTAAATATCCAAATGTTTGAGAACAGGAATCTGCACTTATTGTACTGTAGCCAAGGAAGTGAAAACAACCGTCTCTAAGGTTTTTTGTTGTTTTGTTTTTTTTTGTTTTTGTTTTTTTTTTTTACTTCTGTCAGAAGAAAAGTGACTTAAATCATATGTAAGCCTTGATTTAAAACTCTAGTTTAACCCCCAGTTTAAAGTTTGGCTTTTATTTTGTGCATTCAGCAGAAAACCACAGAGCTGGTGTCCCATTGAAGTCTTCCTCACTTAAAATTAGATTTAACACATTGTCACTTTTAGCCAGAAGAATACATGTATGATTTTTTTTTGTATCTCTGAGGAATGAGAAAATGCAACTTTACTTCGTACTGAAAAACAGTCATATTTTAATATATATATAAGTATTAACTGAAGTAGCTTTAAATAATGGTGCTCACATTGGAAACTCTGCGGTGATGACACTGTATGCAGTGCTAATTGGCCTGTGAATTAGTGAATTTTATTGTTATAATTGCAGCCTGAGGGTTGTATTTATGTCCAATGACTGAAAAATGTTTTTAATAAATAATTTTTTTAAGAGTTCTGATGTCTTCTGTTTCATTCTTGCCATTCTCTGATTAAACCAGTAAATATGGTCAGTAGTGAGGTTGTTTCAAGTGTTTAACCTTAGCTTCATCCTGGTGGAGTCACACAAGGTTAGGAATGTCTAATGGTTGATGACTGTAACCCTGATCTGTGCTGTTTAACCCTTCACTGCATTCTTTCCCAATGAATTCAAGATTATCTGTTTTTCTATCCAGGAAACTGATAAAATAACTTGTTCAGAATGAAAAACTAAACTTTTAAAACAAACCAAATTGAAATAACTCATTATTTGATGATACCCAGAGCAGTTTTAGCCAGGTTTTTCTGCTCTCTTTAGTAATGTTGTAGAACTCAAGGTAACTTTTTGAAGGTCTCCTGAAGTTATTGCAACCAATATCTTGATTTGCCTTTAAATTTTTAGAGCAGGATCTCTGTCTGTCTGGTGGAGATAATATAAAGTCACATTTCCTGTATTAATATATGACAACCTAAACTACAAAGAGGTCATTTATAGCAACATCATCCAAAAAAAAACATTCTGCAGAGGGTACACTGCAAAAATCTAAATCTTACCAAGTGCATTTTTCTCATTTCTAGTCCAAATATCTCATCACACTTAAAATAAGACAGAATCACCTAAAGAGGAACTTTTCAGTGAGATGTAAGAACTGATTTTTAGACAATAGATCTGGAAAATCTGATTTCAAGAAATCTTAACAAGATAATTTTCACTTGTTCCATTGGCAGATTTTTTTGGCTTAATTCAAGATTTTTTAATTCAAGCAAAAAAATCTGCTAGTGGAACAAGTGAAAAACATCTCGTATTCTGTTTCCGCCAAAGTCATGTGACTGGGTCATTCATATATTCTGTTGTGTCTGAAAAGCACCACAGTCAGTTCAAACACAGTGTAGATATAAATGTACGAAAAATGTTATGTAATTTGTAGTTTTGGTTGAAAAATGAGCAGTATGTATCTGTGGATTACAGACATGAACAGGTGAAACACTGAATTCTGGTGTCTGAGTCAGACTTTTAACAAAATCTGAAGACTGATCTCAGGAAATCACATTGTATGTCACACCAGTTCGTACAGCATTTGGCGTCCTATACGTACACATTTCCATCCTTTCATGTGTTCTTTTTTGCTTAATTCAAGCAAAAAATCTGCCAATGGAAGAAGTGAAAATTATCTTGGTAAGATTTCTTGAAATAAGATTTTCCTGATCTATTGTCTAAAAATCAGTTCTTATATCTCACTGAAAAGTTCTTCTCTAGGTGATTATGTTTTATTTTAAGTGAGATGAGATATTTGGACTAGAAATGAGAAAAATAGATTATGCATTACACATAATGTTGCACAAACATGTGGTAACAGGCAGAATATTGGTAAAAATTTGGAGTTTGAAACTAAAATAAGAAGAGTTTCTCATCTCCTCAGGTCATTGTTCTTCTTGGTAGTTCTTCGAGGTTCAACTGGACTAGTTTAGCTCTTTTAAAGCAAAACTAGTCCAGTTGAACCTAGAAAAATGGAGTTGTCACTAATTGTAGGTTATTATTTTACTTTAGATCATATTGGTGTGTATGTGGAACCTGATCTAAAATGAGTTTGACACCGTTGATTGTTAATATCTTCAGTGTAATTTTTGCATCTCACAAATTGATCCTGCGGGCCAGATTGGACCTTTTGGTGGGCTGGTTTTGGGTTTTGGCCCCAGGGCCGCATGTTTGAGACTCCTGCTCTAAACAATGAAAGGATGCAAGAACATTCTTACTGTGACACTAATTTTCATTCTTCTAAGTAACGTCTCTGTTGTACTTTCATCTAAAAAAATAAAAAAAATAACAGTTCTATCATAGATCAATCTGACCAAGCAGGCAATGACATGGTTAAATATTTCTTTTTTAATCCCATTTAAATCCTGTTTGCATGATAAAACTGTTAACTCCACCCCCACCCACCAAACAAATCCTTTATTTTCCCCCATGTTGAGCCACTGTGCAGAGGTAGTAGATAACAGACTGTGATTCAGTCATAATTAGTGTTGCACGCAGTAACTTTAAAGTTAATCAAGCCTTATTAGTCTAGTCTTCGTAGCAGCAGTCTGGTTCCACAGCATGAACTCTATTTATAAAAGTCTATATCATCTATAGAGGTGGATTGCCTGGTGCATAAGGAAAAGCTGGTCCTCTTGAAACCTCAGAATCTACTTTTCACTCTGTCCGTCTGTTCACTCTCATTCTTCAAATTCATCACCTTTCAGTGATTCTTGTCGCATCTCCACCCTCCTCCTCCTTTCCCTTTTTTCACCTTTCCCTCTCTCTCAGACGTCAATAGTAAGAGAGCTCCCGGTGATCCGGACTCCAAACCATCCTTCCCAGAACTTGGTGTCTTGTCCTCCATGTTCCCATGAGATGAAACGCAGACCAGGGCCGTAATCTGTAAAAGTATGACTGACCTGCAGCGCAAAGAAAGACAGAGAATTTAAAATCAGTAAGAATCAGAATACTTTAATCCCAAGGGGGAAGTTGTTGTGTGTTACAGATGCTCCATTCAAGTATAAGTAAGAGGAGAGAATTTATCAGTACTACAAAAAAGAAAAATAGAACAAAATATATATACATACAGTCATGGATAAAATTATTAGACCATCAAAAGTCATCAAAAACAATGGTTATACAATCCAGTCCTAACTCCTGTGTGTGTCATGTGACTAAAACAGAAGGAAAAGAAAACATGGAATGTCTAAAAGCACTGTTTTTGTCAGTACAATGACACAGATACTGATGGAAGAACTGAAGTGATTTTGTTTTTATCAAGAAAACATGTTAAATGGATAGATATCAGCTCTGAAATTAAACTCTGATGAGCTATTTTTGTTTTTCTCATTATATTTGTCCAAACAAATGGACCTTTAGTTGGACCAGGTATTAAAATGAACAAGAAACTGAAGAAAACAAGGGTGGTCTACTCATTTTTCCCTTGACTGTTTGTTTATTAATGTACTTTTAAGCATTTGGTTCAACTACACTTACTTTATCGTCCATAGCAAAAAAAAAAGGGAACATTTAAAGATTCCGACACTAATAATAAGAATGAAAAAAAATAAAATAAAATAGACAGGTCAAAGTTGTGCTAAATAAGTGTGTTTTTTATGTTGTGAAATGCTTTGAATGTGAAGAAGAAAACAAGGGGTGGTCTAATTATTTTTTCTGCAATTGTATATATAAAGCTCTAAATATACAAACATATATATAGCTTTATATATATATATATATATATATATATATATATATATATATATATATATATATATATATATATATATATATTTACCAAATATACATATTAAAACACTCCATTAAGACACAATTAAAACAGCAATTTGTACAATATGTATGAGAATATATTATTAATGTCAGAGCCATTTTTGTGCTTCAGTTAAAAATTCATATTTATATTTCTGTTCGATTTATTATTAATAATTTATGTATATTATATGAATGTTAGGTAATAATAGCATAAGTCTTGACATCATTGTGTGATGCACTCCTATTGACTGCTAAGATTATAAAAATGTAAAGAAAGAGAAGCGGAACTGGAAGCCTAGAGCCAGGAGCATCACAGTCTTTTGACCGTCATGTCATTTCATTTAGAAATTCACCTTTTGTTTGTATCAGTCTAAGTTTGAAGTAAAGACCACAAACAGAAAAGTTGGATTCCAGACCCTTTGTTTACTAATACGTGTTGCGTACAGAAGAACTCCGAGGTTCACAGCTAGTGAGTTATACGCCGCACTCACAATTCATATAAGCAAATATTCATAAATAAGTGCAAAAATATTGTTGTATAATTAAAAGTTATGTGATTATAATGAGGAAAGTGATGATCTGTAAAGGCGCTGAAAGGCAGATTTTGTTGTTCTTTTCAGTCGTACCTGTTTCCAGGAGCAGTCATCGCAATCAGGGTCAAGGGTCACCGGTTCTGACCTGAACTCCTGAATGACCTCCTGATTCTCATCCAGCAGATCCACAGACAGCTGGTAGGTGCAGCCGCAGTCCGTCCGCCCACAGTACCTGCACAGTGTGGGCAGATCAGTGACTGCTGTGTGTGTGTGTGTGTGTGTGTGTGTGTGTGTGTGTGTGTGTGTGTGTGTGTGTGTGTGTGTGTGTGTCCACCTCCGTCGTACCAGTCCTCCACCGTCACAGCGGGCTGAGCGTCCAGCTGATCGGCAGAGTACCCTTCTGCCAGCAGGTCGATCACCTGCCTCTTCAGACACAGCCTACAGCACACATGAAGCAGAAGAAGAGCGTTTCAAACCATCTACGGAGCAGCACCACAGACAGTCACATGACTCTGCTGGAGGGAAGAAAAAGCACTAACTCAAAGGACGTGGCAAAGTATTTGCTCACTCCGTCGCTGCTGAAGTCGTGGCCACAGTCTCCAGGCATGTCCTCCACCTTCCACTGGCTCCCACCGTTCTCCGTCAGTTCCCAGAATTCCAGCTCCTCTGGGAAGCAAATGCATTACATGTATGGATGTATGGATGGATGGGTGGATGGATGGATGGATGTGGTGTCATATCAGCTTCAGTCGCTGTGTTTAAACACAAACTGGAGCTTGAATTCAGTCCATAAAAACCCAACCAACCACAGGTGAACACAACCATCTACTGATCTGAACTGTTTAATACCCACTGATCCACTAATCCTATCAATACATGTCAATAATTGGTGTAAAATACAGTTCTTCCTCTTTTCATGGTCATCAGATATGATCCATTTTGACGTTCAGAGGCTCTGTAGTTACCATGGAAACACTGTCATCTTCTACAACATTGATTCCCCAGTAAAACCCATGCAGTTGGATCAATGACAGTGGATGGACACACTGGGTTTATGTTCAGTTAATGATAGATTTTACTGAAAAAGTCACTTTTTCTACAGTTTTCTCTGTTTTGATAAAATAACCTTTGAATTTACTCTGAGCTTTTATGAGCATCTGCATGATCAGTGAATTAAATATAGGAAAACACATGATTTACACTGAAAAAAAATCAAAATAAACTGAATAAAATTACAATAAACGGGGGTAAATCACTTAAGAAAGGTTAAATATAGGGGGGAAAAATTAATTTGGGAACAGCCACAGAAGTACCACTGGGTCTTTATGGGTTGAAGGAACGTACAAAGATCCTAACGGTCAACAACAAAGACTATTAGTTTGTACTGAAAATGTAGTGAATATTAACATTTTCCAAAGAAAAAATGTCAAAGAAAATCTAATTATCCATCAAATAGTCAACATGTAGGATTCTGTGGATCCTAAATTACATTTAGTTTTTTTACATTGGACTTAATAGCTTCTAATTACATTAATAAAACACATTTTATAGAGAAACACTAGTTAAAATCTAAGCTTTTTAAAATGAAATGATATTTGTTTAGGTAGCAAACATTTGTGTAATACAGGAATTACAATTTACATTAATACAAACTTTAGATTATCCTTGGATAGTTTAGATGTTCAGATTATATATATACATATATATATACATATATATATATATATATATATATATATATATATATATATATTTTTTTTTTTTTTTTTTTTTTTTTTTTTTTTTATCTTGGCTACAACAACACACATTCCCATCACATATTAATCAAATGAGGACAGTGAAAGTGCATCAGTAGAAAAAACATAATATAAAACACAAATATCACATTAAATACAAATCTTATGGTCACTGGAACATCCAGAACTTAATGAATTAGAATGAATTTGTAAAAAAAAAAAAAAAAAAAAACTGACATCTGTACATGCTTTTCACTCAGATTTTTATCATGTCGTCTTTACCAGATGGAAAACACCTGTAATTAGTTAAATTATACGTTATGGGGTAGACTTTAACAAACTGAAAACAGACTCTACAGCAGTGGGTCGGATCCTTGTTTCCTCTCAGGTCACTTGAATTACAACATGATGAAAGGAATTTTTTCCCAGTGACACCAAAATCCAGCTCTGCAGCTTTAAGAAGGTAAATCCATCTGGTATTAAATCAGTTTCTGACACTGGAATAATCACAGCAGATCCACTTTCAGTGAGTCATGCAGATTCTCATGCATGTTTAATGATGGTGCACAGAGATGCTTTACATTCTGCATATTCACTGAAATAAATATGTGTAAATATCTGTACACACACATTTTGCTCCGTTTATCCTGAAGGGGAGTCCTTCTGCTGTGGTTCGTCCAGAGCTTTTGTGTATTTTTTTTTTTTTTCCAGTTGAGGAATTTTTTTGGGAGGGGTATTCTTTACACAACACACATAATCTGAGCACTATGTAAATAACCCTCTAATATTTGCCTCTATCTGGGTCTTAAATTCACAGAATTGGTTCAGTTTACAGGAACTGGAGCAAGAAAATATTGTCAGTACATTTGAGATGAGTAAAAGGTAGAATCTTCTATATCAGCTCACATAGAACTCTGAGTTCATTTAATGGATTTTCTCGGAAACAGTTATGTGAGTACAATTAGTCTATTTATCTATTTATTTATTTAAATATTTATTTATTTATTTATTTATTTATTTATTTATTCTTTTTTTCCCCCTTTCCTTCTCTTCTTCCTTTTCTTTCTTTTATATCTTATTCTTATTCTAGGAAATGTTATTGTACTTTTAGAATGTAAGCTCTTTTTATGTACTTGGCTGTAACCGTTCAACCAGAGCAGACTTTCCTACATCTGTCGTTTATAACGGTTTTCTTCCAGTATATTAGTACGTTGTAATTAGGCCTGTAACGGTACACAAAATTTTCAGTTCGGTACGTTTTCGGTTTTCAAAGCCACGGTTCGTGTTTTTTTTTTTTTTTCGGTTCGGTACGGGAAGAAAGAAAACCCCTCAAAATGTCTTTAATACATTTATGAATTTTTGAAAAATTTTCCCCCAATTTTTGGACACAATAGAATATAGAAAAACAGGAATAATATAATTCTGCTGCTATAAATCAAATAGAAACTAAAATAAATTATTAATATTACTATGTATTTTAAACATTAGTATTGCACTTTTTCCTGACAGGTAGTGTTGAACAAACAAGAAAAATCTAATCCCAGTTCTGTCAGTTTACATTCTGCAGAAAAATAACAAAAAAATTCCACATGAAGTGCAACATTAACAAGAGGACAAACTGGTATTCTGTTGAAACAAACTGAAGAGAAACACTGACAACACAATGAACCAAATTATTTATTTTAGGACAGAGAACAAACTGTTTAGGACACTGTGTGGACGCACACACGTGTGCAGGATGCAATTTGTCGGGGGGATGTTTTTGGTTTTTTTTTTTCAGCCGACTCCATGGGTTTGCCTGGGGAATCAATGTTGTAGAAGATGATGGTGTTTCCACAGTAACTACAGAGCCTCTGAACGTCCAAATGGGTCATATCTGATGACCATGAAAAGACGACAAATTGCATTTTTCACCAATTATTTACATGGATTGATAGGATTAATGGATCAGAGGTTATTAACCCTTTCATGCACACTGGTCACTCCAGTGGTCACTCCAGTGGACAGTTCTTCTCCAGCTGTTCTCTTGTATATTCATGGGTTTTGTTGTTTTAGTTCCATATCAGCCGACACAGTGGACACTTACGCACCATCCCATACACTGACATTCATACCATTAATGTAACTTTAGTGTTCTTGATAAACCTGATCAAGATTAACATGTTTAAGTGTAAATCAAGTGCTTGTTATTGTTATAAGTCTGTAATTAACAGTTGTTGTTTTTTTTTTTAAGTTGTTGGGGGGGGGGGGGGGGGGGTTGCATATTATCTCCATGAAGCGAGTAATGACTGGTATTAGCATGTTCAAATGTGAGAAAACTTCAGATTTGTAGCATTTAAAATGTCTGGTAAAGGTTCATACTGTCTTCCACATATAATTATTGTAGGTAATTCATTTATCAGACAAACTAGTAAAGCAAGTAAACAAACAACTACCCCTGTCTGAGAAACGAATGACCTAGGATAAGCATTAAAAATGTTTTTATTTCATAGTTTTCACACAATGTATCAGTAAATACACGTTTCTTTGCTTCAAAAATTAAAAGCATGGTGTCCAGCTGAGCGGACATTTTTGCAACTTCATGAAAAATAGGTTCATGAGAAAATTTTCTTGAGGCATGTGTTTTTTTCATGCCTAAAGAGGAATAAAAACATGCAGGAAAAAAAAATCTTGATTAACCCTTTCATGCATGAATTATGAGCCTTAATCAAGATTTTTTTCCGGAGTGTTTTTATTCCTCTTTAGGCATGAAAACAAAACAAACAAACAAAAAAAATCAATGGAATTGATTTTTTATTAACCTATTTTTCAAGGAATTACAATAATGTTCACTCAGCTGGACACCATGCATTCAACTTTAGAAGCAAAGAAACATGTATTTACTGATACACTGTGTGAAAACTATGAAATAAAAACATTTTTAATGCTGCTAATCTGATGTTTTCTCACATTTTAACATACCTGCATGGAGATAATATGCACAAAAAAAACAAACAACTTTTGTTAAAAAACAAACAAACAAACAAAACAAAACTGTTTATTTCAGTCTAGTAACAATTAGCTTTTTTTTTTTTCACACTCAAACATGTTACTGCAGATCAGGTTTATCTAGAACAGCAAAGTTACAGTAATAATCTGAATTGCAGCGTATGTGATGATGCACAAAATAACAAATCCATGAATATAAAAGAAAACTCCTTTCATCAGCTGTCCACTGTAGTGACCTCTATGCATGAAAGGGTTAAACATTCCAGATCAGTAGATGGTTTAGGTCATCAGTGGCTGTTTGGGCCTTTATGAGTTAAAGTTATTAAAGTTTTTACATGTTTTTGGATAAAGTAAATAGCTGCAGACCCACTATAAAGGAAAATAAAGACAAAAACCATCTTACCATCCCCGCTGGGATTCTTCAGCAGATTTCTGGACATGTTTACAGCTTATAAAAGAGGCAAGGCCTGCACAAAAAAAAACAAGAAACATCAACTCAGATCAATACTGCTGCATCAGGGAGTCTGACACTCATCCACCCCCGCGGATCAGATATTGGTTTAATCCAAACTGAATCAGCATCTTCTGCTCAACATGCACACTCACACAAAAAGAAAAATGCTCTTACATTAAATGCAAACAATGACAGAAATCATCAAAAGAGTCTGGAATAAAGGACGCACGGGGTTAAACAGGATCCAAACAGATCTGGAACCAGACCGGATTATGTCCCCAGATTCCAAACCCAAACACTAATACCCTGTCTGCTGACTCACTGCACAGCACATGAGGTAAAAGCCGCTGTCTGTGATTCCTGAATAGAAGGTATCACAGAGGATCAATGCATCATCAGCCAGACGTCCAGTAAGTCAGCAGAAAAACACCCAAACAAGTCACACATGTCAGAGGTCACTCCTGTTGTAATCTGATAAAACCAAGAGACTCCTGTGAAGACCTTAGTGGAAAAAAAAGTGCTTTTGGAACGTGTAAACATGAAGGTATAAACTATCTACGGTAATCCTAATGCACAAACATTAACATGGAAAATACACAGACTCTAAGCAGAGACAAGGCTTTAATGTAGAGGTGTGCATGCATTGAACTCTGCTCAGATGCATGTTCTTCGTGCATTCCACTGTTCTCTGAGGCTCCAAACAATATCAGCTGAGTCATCTCCAACTGTAGCTTTAACGGTGCACATTCAGCCCACCGTCTGAAATAAATGACACGACAGAGCAAACGTGCAACTCACCGCTAGGGAAGGCAACTTCAGTCCTGGGTTTTCTGGCTGTGTCTTCCTCACACCGACACTTGAGCTGTTCTTCTGCAGGGGACGACCCTCGTGACTTGGCCTATATACCAGCACACACACAGAGAGAGCGAGAGAGAGAGGGAGAGAGAGAGAGAGGGAGGGAGAGAGAGAGGGAGAGGGAGAGAGGAGGAGGACGGACACAAAGCAACCGTTCTGCAGGGAGGGAGGGAGCATCCAGCTCAGCACAACCACTCTGTACGTCCACACTCAGCACAAATGAGACAGACACACAGTTTAAACAGCAAACACAACAACAGCAGCGATGGAGGGAAACAGTCAGAGGTCTGCCATGGCAATGTACCAGTCAGAACCACAATATGTTTATTGCACTGCAAACATCTAAATCTTACCAAGTGTATTTTTCTCATTTCTAGTCCAAATATCTCATCACACCTAAAATCAGACAGAATCACCGAAAGAGGAACTTGTAAGTGAGATATATTCATTGATTGATTGATGTATTTATTTCGAACATGAATGTCAAACAGAAGAAAATAAATAAACAAAACACTTAAACATAATACATATGATACATATTCGAAAAGGAGTGAGAAGAAGTACAACTTATAAACTCCACCCCTTCTCCTTAAATAATTAATAACAATAATAACCTTCCTCGTCTAATCAGATCTATACTCTATGCCATAATTTGACTGATACTTACTAGTAAATAATTTGGTTTCTGGCTTTATATTATTATGAACAAATATAATATGATTTACATAAACACATAATACAATAACACATATATGTAAATACATATTCATACACAGATCTATACACACATATACACCTACATATATATACACACATACACACCTATATGTACATTTACACACACTTACCACATATTTGTACATCTTTAGAACACCCAGTGACATGAAGGACATATAAGAACTGATTTATAGACAATAGATCTGGAAAATCTGATTTCAAGAAATCTTACCAAGATAATTTTCACTTGTTCCATTGGCAGATTTTTTTGCGTAATTCAAGATTTTTTTTTTTCGCTTAGTTCAGATTGTGCAATAGATTGTGCATTACACACAATGTTGCACAAACATGTGGTAACAGGCAGAATATTGGAAATTGGAAATAAGAAAAATACACTTGGTAAGATTCAGATTTTCACAGTGTGTCATTGTACCAAGTACAACTAAACTGAGGTCGAGCTCTTTGGTTCAGTGCAGAGGATTTAAAAGACAAACAACAAAAACCAGTAAAAAAAAAAAAAGGCACAGTAGAGTTAAGTAATTTACGTTTAAAAAACATTGTAAACTAAGAATATTTGTAAAACTAGAAAAGCACTCAGAGAGCGCAGACCTCTGCTAAGGCAGATCACTCACACACACACACACACACACACACATACACACACACACACACACACACACACATACACACACACATACACATACACACACACATACACACACGCACATACACACACACACACACACACATACACACCTACACATACACACACACACACACACACACACACATACACACACACACACACACCACCAAAATTGAATCATTTCTTTCTTGTGCCAGTATCAACATTTCCTGAAAATTTCATGTTCTGGGAAAAATCTAAAGGAACTTTTGTCCACAGTTGAAAGGGATTTAGAAATTCTTAAAACTTGGTTTGATGTCAATAGATTGTCACCTAACATTAAAAAAACTAAATTTATGGTTTTTGGGAATCGAAAAGAAATTGATGGGGATATTACATTAAAAATATGCGACGCTGAAATTGAAAGAGCGTTTGATACAAAATTTTTAGGGGTTGTTATTGATCACAAATTAACATGGAAACCACATATTAGATCTGTAAAAGGAAAGATTGCAAAATCAATGGCAATCTTGTATAAGTCCAGAAATATACTCAACCATAAGACACTCCATATAATTTACAGTTCACTTCTACTCCCTTATATGTCCTATTGTGTGGGAGTGTGGGGCTCGACATATAAAACAACTGTAAATACTAGAGTCCTCCGACAAAAATGAGCAATACATATTATTAATAAGGCCGGTTACTATGAACATACTAATGAATTGTTTCTGAAATCCCATATTATGAAATGTAATGATTTGGTTTACCATAAAATAATGCAAATAATGTATAAAGCCAAATTAAAGTGACTCCCTGTCTGTGTACAAAGGTTCTTCTCAACACATGAGTCTAAATAGGATTTGTGAAATGTTTGTAAATTTGTTGAACAAAAAGCTAAAAAACAGACTAAAAGCAGATGTGTATATATGTGTTATTGGAGTTCAGCTATGGAATGAGTCCAGCATGGATTTAAGAATGTGTAGCCCATTTTTGATATTTAAAAAAATGGTACGTAAGGCAATTTTTGAAGAATACAACTGTTAAGCTCTAACAAGTAATAGGTAAATAATTTATTTTTGAGTCTACATGAAATTACCATTAATTTGGTGGTTAAGTTTTCTATTTCTCTGGTTTATTTTCGCCTTTTTATGTTTCGCTTATTTGTTTGCTTGGATACATTGTTTTTTTCTTTTTTTCTTTTTCCTATATTGGATGCTGGGTAGCTGAATTTGTTCTGTAGGACAGGCATTAATAGAAGCATTTTGCGTCTGCCTGGGCCTTTTCAGTCATAACCTGTTGGTAATGTTTGTAATGTTTGAAGTGTTGTTGTTGACACTGGTTATTATGTAATGACTGAATTAAGAATTTCATCATCATCATCATCATCATCATCAAAATCCGTCCAAACCTTTATTAAGTTATCTTGCTAACAGACAAACAGACAGACAAACCCCGATGAAAACATGACCTTTGCTGTTGCACTTGGTGGAGGTAAACAAAAGAAAAAAATAATTTAAATAGTGCAAATAACATGGGAAATAGTGCAACTGTGATGAGAAGACAGATAGGCGAAAACACACTGAAGTAAAAGAAAAGATCCAGTCATGTATCACCACACGTCATAAATGTAGCCTCGTCATTTTGTTGCCAAGTTTCTCTAGGACTGTTCAGCAGTGTCACAAACCAGATC
Source organism: Sphaeramia orbicularis (assembly GCF_902148855.1). Taxonomy (NCBI): domain Eukaryota; kingdom Metazoa; phylum Chordata; class Actinopteri; order Kurtiformes; family Apogonidae; genus Sphaeramia; species Sphaeramia orbicularis. Next base: position 1,905,219 of record NC_043961.1, on the reverse strand, counting down.
ACTGCTGAAAACAACCCACACTGGATCATTTCAGGTCAGAAACCAACAGAACACAAGCCCAATTGTTCTGCAAAGGGATGAAGCGACTGCAAAAAAATCTGTGCCCGATATCAGTACTGATGCTAGAAAGGACACTGTGGCTGAGAGACGATACTGATACTGAAACTGAGTTATTTTTGTTTTTATTTATCCCCTCTTACCTAAGAAATGTTATCATAAATATAAAATAGTTCCTTTTGTAAAGTCTTTGTCAGTCCTTCATTTCATCATCTTTAAACAGATTCAAACACACAAACATTTAAATATCTGTACCTCCATCATCTACAACAATATCAGAAAATATTTGATTCCACAGAACACATGCCTCAGCAAGAATTTAAAGAACATCAGTGCCTTCACAACTTTAACAGCTCGTTGGCTCATTTTACTTAAATGGAAAGACAGAACTCCACTGACATTTAACCTTTGGATTAAAGACTTTATGAACTATCTGAGATAGACCACAAGAGGCAATGCAGCCAAATTCTATGCAATTTGGCTGCCTGTTTTATTATATATTAAAAAGATGGAGACAAACATTTTCTCATTGTAACTAAAGATATATGTATTTATTTTATTTTATTTTATGTATTCATTTTGGATGTGTGCGTTTATATATTTTTGTTTCGTTATTGAAAATATATGTGTATACAAAACATTGAGACATTTTGAACAACATCAAGATGTCAACAGGAAAAATCATCTAAACTAATAAACATAATGCAAAGGCTTACAGACACAAAGAACAAAAGACGAATAATAATAATAACTTACAATAAAAAAATTTAAAAAGTTTTTTTTTAAAAAGTAAAAAAAAAAAAAAAAAAAACTGCTTAGAGTTGTCATAGTCTCTACCTTTTTTTTGTTTTCCAACTTTATTGAAAGTATATGTGTCTACAAAACACTGAGAAATGTGAACAAACATCAAAATGTCAAAAGGAAAAATTATTCAAACAAATAAATTCACAGAATGCAAAGGATTACAGACACAAAGAAGGAAAGACAAATAATGATAATAACTTAAAATATAAATATCAAAGAAAAAGAAAAACATCAGAAAGTAAATTCAGTCCATTTTAAAGATTTCTTTATAAATTGTCAGTGTTTGTGCTTTTCTTGTTACCTCCGCCAAGGAGGTTATGTTTTTGCCAGGGTTTGTTTGTTTGTTTGTTTGTTTGTTTGTTTGTTTGTTTGTTTGTTTTATTTGTTTGTTTGTCCGTTAGTGTGCAACATAACTCAAAAAGTTAGAGATTACAGATTTGGATGAAATTTTCAGGGTTTGTTGGAAATGGGATAAGGAAGAAATGATTAAATTTTGGTGGTGATCGGGGGTGGGGGGGCCCACGGGGGGGGGGGGCACTGATCAGCCTTGGCGGAGGTCTGCGCTCTCCGAGTGCTTCTAGTTAAAGATAAATTCCAGTGAAGTTTAAAGTATTTTAAGTGTAATATCCATGATGGCCACTAGAGGCTGCTCCAAACATCCCAGACCACATCACATGAGCACTAGACTGAAAACACTAATGCTGCATTTCTATCGTTGGTATCAACTTCACCTGTCTGAATATGACTCAAAGTTGTTGTTGTTTTTTTTTTGTTTTTTTTTTGACAAAGGTACACATCTTTTTCTTTTGTGTTTTCTTTTGCTGTGATCAGTTATTTAACCGTCATGGATCACTGTTCAGTGTGCATGTTCTTCCTGCTGGTATTTTCCAAAACAACAGTGTTTTGACTTTTTCCCTCATTGCACAATAACAGTGAAAGGGTCCAGACTTATCACATGGTCCTGGGCTAATGAAGTGTGGAGATAACCTGGACTAGATTATTTTCTTCAGTCAATGTGGAAGAGGTAGTGGTGAGGTGGACTCAGTTAGTTGCAGTTTACAGCTTCACCACTAGAGAGCACTAAAGATCAGTCAATTTAAGACATGGCCGTGTAAATTCCTTCTTTGGCAAATATTCCTCACTTGCAGGATAGTTAGATCCTCCACGTTTTTGGATCTCTTCTGCATCTTCAGCTGGTAATTCAGGATAGGAAGTATTTTACCTCCAGCCCTGTCATCAAAATAAAAGGTTTCCACAGCAAGTTTCTGTAAAACGGCAGAGGATGGGGTGAACGGCCAACATATTTGTACTAAACCCAGGACTTTAAGGCAATAAAGCACTTTGGTTCGAATAGTTGTAGAGCAGTGGACTTCTTCTGGTGTTGCTTTACTAATTTGAACCCTCAAACACCAAAAAATAAATAAATCAAAAGCATCTACTGATGTAAACTGTTTAATAACTTCTGATCCATTAATCCTATCAATACATGTAAATAATTGTTGTCAAATACAGTTCTTCATCTTTTCATGGTCATCAGATAGGATCATATTTGGACGTTCAGAGGCTCCATATTTACCGTGGAAACACCGTCATCTTCTACAACATTGATTCACCAGTAAAACCCATGGAGTTGGATCAATGACAGTGGATGAACACACTGGGTTTATGTTCAGTTGATGACAAATTTTGCTTTTTCTTCAGTTTCCTCTGCTCTGACATATCAACCTTTGAATTTACTCAAAGCTTTTATGAACATTTAAATGAACAATAAATTAAGTATAGTATAATTCCTGATTTTCACTGAAAAATGCACAATGCAGAACATAATAAATGGTGATAAATCACGTAGAGAAAATGTCATTGTGATGTGAAGTCGCTGCAAAATTCAAAAAAGAATGTCACGTAAAAAAGCAAAAAAAAACAAAGTCACAAGATTCACTCTTGACTCAACTAGGCGTATTGGTGAAAAAACTGCCTTGCTCCTCAGGCTGCTTAACCTGATCTGAGAGCTAAGTGGCTGTGGTGTCATCAGCAGCGTGATTAAAGGAGCAGTTCAACGTTTTTAAAGGAACACTGCTAAACCATTAAAGCAAAATCAATATGGCTCTTACACCATGGATTCCCATTGGTCAACACGCTAGTACATATATATATATATATATATATATATATATATATATATATATATATATATATATATATAAAACAACAAGTGTTCAGAGAACGCAAACCTCCGCCAAGCACCCTGAACGCTGTGCATGTGTGGATCCACTCTTTGTTTAAATTCCACAGTTTCCAGGTTGTTCCATACACAGAAACAGGTGAATCTGGTCCCAGTCATGTGTCTGTCCAATTAGATTCAATTCACATCAATATTAGTTGAGTTCTAGTTTTAAATGTGTGGGAAATGGGATTTTCAATGTTCACTGTAAACGTCCACAGAGTCCACATTCCACAGTGGATGTGGACAATTTAGTTCCAGATACAAGAGATTGTTCTAAGCTACAGGTGGATCCAACTGGAGGAGAATCAGAGTCGTTTTGAATTTTTGATGAATTTTGGAAAATGTCTCAGTGATGACAGATGGAAAACTGTAGAAGGTGTGACCTTGCTGTGACCTTGAACTTTGTCCTACTGGGACCAAAATGTACTGGGTTGGTCCCAGGGCCTAGGCCTATCTGTGGGGAAGATTTGGGAAAGATGGGTGGAAGAGTTTTACACTGAAGATGAGAACAAACAAACAAACAAACAAACACACAAAGCAAAGTGATCACAACACCTCCTGGTGGAGGTAATTATCCTAAGTTGACCACGGTAATGGAGGCTCATTGTTACAAGAACATATTTTGGTTTACAAATGCTAAGATTATACATAATCATGTTTTGCAGAAATGTACAATGGCAACATTTTATTCTAGTGACTGGGTTCACCTTTTAACAAGTACGCCTCATCTGACAAAGACTAGCTCAGATTTCACCTGCAGCCGAGTTCCAAATGCATGATCTCATGAACCACAGCCATGTTGAGCTGGTCTCCACAGTCATGAACATCTCCCCCAAGGCGTTCTTTTCAGTTGTTTGGGTTCCAGACCAGTTTTCTGTGACAAATGGTGCACTGGTGCTACAGGGAAAGCATGGTAGACGAGTCCAGGAGGGGATGGATCCAGGTCCAGGTCCAGGCTTTGGCAAGATCCTCATCGATCAAATCCTGACACTTGGCAGGTCATTTATTTTATTAGATTCTGTGGTTTTTATCTCAAAATGTCCTTGTTTACAGTTATTCTGAAGGTCATTTGTCTGTTTCATCACAACACTTTGCATCCTTTTGACGTGGCTTTTCATATAAGACTAAAATCAGAATGCTGTTCAGTAAAAGAATGCTGGTTCAAGGTTCAAGGTACTTTATTATCCCCTAGGGCAGGAGCGTCACACTCATTTTCTTTCAGGGGCCACATTCAGATCAGTTTGATCTCCAGTGGGCTGGACCAGTACAATTTTACCATAACAGCCTATAAATAATGACAACTCTAAATTTTTTAGATGCAAAAAATTACATTAAATTATGAAATCATTTACATTTTACAAACTATCCAAACAAAAAAGATGTGAATAACCTGAAAAAAATGACATCTCTGAAGAACAATAACAAGAAATATTAAGAAAAATTTGATCAATATTTCTACATGTGCATTCCAGATCAGATCTACCAAGACACAAAACAGGCAGAATATTGTTAAAATTACACTGATTTTCTTTAGACAGTTCAGGTCGTTCATATTTATTCAGATTATTGATGTTTTATTATTAAAGGAGATCAGAGTTTAATGTTCTTTGCAATAAATAAAATAGAAAAAATGACTGTTGCCATTATTTACAGGCATGATGTCAGATTATTTTTTTCACATTAAACCAAGAACATTTTCAGTCATTAGTTTTAGCTTATTGTGCTGTTACTTTCAAGTTCAACACTCTTGACTGTCAGTATCTTCTGCACTTTGTAAAGTCATCCTGTGGGCCGGACTGGACCCTTTGGCGGGCCGGTTTTGGCCCCCGGGCCGCATGTTTGACACCTGTGCCCTAGGGGGAAATTATTGTACAGCTAATAGTACACACATTAAAAACAAATGTCAGATACAATAAAACAACAGCAATTACACTCTGTAGGAACCTGATAGCAGCAGGAATAAGAGTTCCTGGTCCTGCTGTGGTGGGGCGTATCTGCCACCAGACTGAAGCAGCAGAACTGGAGAGTGGGCGGGGTCATTCAGAACCAACTGAGTGTTATTCAAAGTTCTAACCTTACGCAGGTGGACAAGATCATTTAACCCTTTCATGCACAGTGTTCACTCCAGTGGACAGATGTTCTCCAGATGTTCTCTTGTATATTCATGTGTTTGTTGTTTTAGTTCCAGATCAGCTGACACAGTGGACGCTCATGCACCATCCCATAATACACTGATTCTGTTGGGTTTCTGTAAATGGGCTTAAACTCTGGCTTCAACTGACTTTATATGTAAGGTGTCATGAGATAACGTTTGTTATGATTTGGTGCTATATAAATAAAATTTGATTGATTGATTGATTGATTGATTGATTGATTGATTGATTGATTGATTGATTGATTGATTGATTGACTGCAATTCATACCATTACTGTAACTTCACTGTTCTTGATAAACCTGATCTGCACTAACATGTTTGAGTGTAAATCAAACACTAATCGTTATTAGACTGTAATTAACAGTTTTCTCAAACAAAAGTTGTTTTTTTTATATATATTATCTCCATGAAATGAGTAATAACTAGTATTAGAGTATGATAAAAAGTGAGAAAACATCAGATTAGCTGCATTAAAAATGTTTTTATTTCATAGTTTTCACACAGCAGATCACATTCTGATGTTGCGTTTTAAATACATGTTTCTTTGCTTCAGAAATTAATCACATGGTGTCCAGCTGAGTGGACATTTTTGTATTTTATTATCATTAAAATAGATTCAATCGCATTGTTTTTTTTTTTTGTTTGTTTTTTTTTGTGCCTAAAGAGGACAAAAACACTCAGGAAAAAAAGTCTTGACTAAGGTTCTCATAATTCATGCATGAAAGGGTTAATGTCACAGTTGTGATTCTGCTGCACTCATTCACAATACTCTGGAGTCTGTTTTTATTACCCCCCCTCCCAACAAAGGGGAGGCAAGGGGTATTGTTTTTGGTTCAGCTTGTTTGTTTGTGTGTTTGTTTGTTTCTTTGGTTGTTTACACTCTAGCAGCAAAACTATTGGTTGAATTCAGACCAAATTGGGTTTATAGATTGCCAGTGACCCAGAATAGATGTCATTACATTTTGGGAAAAGTAGGTCAAAGTTCAAATTTTTAATGAATTTTTTAAATCTTTTTTTTCCCCCATTTCTTTATTATATATATATATATATATATATATATATGTATATATATATATATATATATATATATATATATATTACATGTACATCTGTTTGTTTATGGATGATGTTGTACTGATAAATCTGATGTAATTATTGAAGAAAATGGCTGAATTGTTGAGTTTGTTTGTATGACTGCACTGCCATGATCATATTGTTGGGTGTAATTCAGTTACTGCAGTATCTATTTGTCGTGGTTTGATGTTAAAACCAGCAAAATATTATTGTTTGACTCTTATATCAAGTTAGCGATAAAGGTGTAAAAGCACTGAGGGGTCGGATTAAATATGTTTATACTTCCTCCTACTCCTTTTCGACCATGCAAAATTCAGACTTGTATGTGCTTGGAGATAGATTCTGTCCATTTGAATGTTTTATTTTCTTTTGGGTTTGTTTTGGGTTTTTTTGCATGTTCGAAATCAATCAATCAATCAATCAATCAATCAATGAATCAAATCAAATCTTTATAACACCCAGTGATACCCAGTACCTCCCTCATCTCTGTACTTCTTAAAAACTGTCTTTGTACCTCCTTTTAAATTGTTTCATGCTTTAACTCTATGTTGAATTGAAACACAAAAGTCCTTCCTGGTCCTACATTAAACTTGATTATAAACGTAAAAAAAAACAAACAAACAAAAACCATAGGATTAGATTTGTTGGTGGTTTTGGTCTAAGTGTGTTCTGGAACCACACTGACCCCTGCTGGTCAGAGGTGGAACATCAACACTACATAGAACACTATTCTGATGCCTTCAGGTTCTGACTGTGTTCTGTTGCTGTTAAACCTTCTATTATCTGAAGGTCCAGACTTTCATATTCTGTCTGATCTTCTGGGGGTGTTTGTTTGTTTGTTTGTTTGTTTGTTTGTTTGTTTCTTTGTTTGTTTGTTTGTTTTCCTGTGGACTTGGGTGTTTCTAAAATAACGGTTGTACTGATAGAATTATCTGTGAGTTATTTGTGGAGATCAGCACACACCGGAAAGACCTGAACCCGCCCCATGAAACCATAGGATCCGCTGACACCCCCTCCACCCCCCACCCACCCCTTTTTTTTTTACCCCTCCCTCTTCCTCTGGTGGGCGGAGCCTCTCTGTCTTTGGGCACCCTCATCATCCTCGTGCCCTCACAACCGCTGCTCCACAAAGGCCAGAAGAAGAAGAAGAAGAAGAAGAAGAAGAAAAATAGAAGAAGAAGAAAAGGTGGAGGACCCAGACCAGGACCAGGACCAGGACCACACGGTGAGTCCCCGTACGTGGGTCGGACCGGTTCGCCGGGTCGTGGGTTGTGTGTGTTTTGAGTGTCGGTGGAAACTCTGAGGAAAGTTTCCGGTAAACTTGGTGCAAATCTGCGGGTTTGACGCAACCGTTTAACCGGCTGTGTGTGTGTGTGTGTGTGTGTGTGTGTGTGTGTGTGTGTGTGTGTGTTTGTTGCTTCTCTGTGTGTCTGTTGTGTCTCCTGCTTCACTGTCTCCTCTTCTTTTTTGTTCTTTTTCAGCCTGTTTTTCACAGTCAACAGATGTTCAGTTTTTCACACATTTCACCATAAATGTAAAGTCATGTTTTAACAGTTGGAGACAAAATAAAACACTTCAAACTTGGCTTTAACTTTAGGCCAGGCAGGTTTATTTCTAGAGCACATTTCATGTACAAGACAAGTTAAAGTGCTGTACATAAACATTAAAAGCATTACAGCAGAAGCAATAGAAAGTATAGGCATGAGAAAAACAAACAAACAAAAAATCAGATAAACAGATACAAACTTTTAGCGTAAAAGGAACAGCGCAGATCTGAACTGATGGATAAAAACTCTATTCAAATGCAGCTGAGAACGTGCTTCTTCTGATAGATTCTAGTCTTTTTTTTTTATTTTGTCTTTCACAACTAATTCTAAATTACAAAATCAGAAACTGACCCATATTTCATCATGTTCCATTTCTTATTTTATTATTTATTTTATTTTATTTATTTGCACAAAATAAAAACAGCAATAGAAAAAAACAACATTCAAACAAGTTACAAAATTGTGCAGGAGAGGTTAGAAGCCAAAAAGAAGGCTGATATGAATACCTCCCCCGAAATGAACAATACACAAAAACAAAAAAGAATAAAAAATACAATATAACTGAAATAATAAACTAAAGTAAAAACAATAAAAATGTAATCCACATTACAAATCATCAAATACAAATCAAGTGATACACAGCCTTACATTTTTTCATGAATTCCAGTCCTTTTCAGACGCTTTTTAAACAATGATACAGTAGATGTAGATTTAAGTTCAGGTCTTAGATTATTCCACAGATTTGGTCCACCATATTTCAGAGAATACTGACAGACTGAAGTTCGGCAGTACGGAAGATAAAATTTCCTTGAAAATCGTGTTTTATGTCTTCTGCTAATAATTTAAAACCACAAATATTCATCCAGCTTCTTTAACCACAGTTCATGTCCTTTGCACATACTTTTATAAACAGATTTTTTCTTCCTCATTTGTACTTATTTTTACTTTTTTTTTTTTACTCTAACATGCTCTCTATGTTTCAGAGGGAAGTATAAGAAAGTAAAGTAAAATTAGGCTTACATTATGAAAATATTTATATATTTACAAATTATACTTTAAAATGAAATGTGAATAACATGAACATCCTGAAATTTCTTTAAAAAAAATATGTACAATTTTAATATTATGTCTCAGTTTATCATTTACACATATGCATTACAACTTGAAAATGTAAAAGTTTGTGTAATTTTACTTTTTTTTTTAACACTAAAACAAAGCTATTGATAGGTTATTATGCTATTCTTATCTCATTTCATTACTATAATGTAAAATGCTTGATCTTTAAATCGGAAACTACAGTCCAAATACTGTCCAGTAGCATTAGTCTAATATTTAACCCATAAAGACCCAAACATCCACCATCTACTAAACTCATCAACTGATATAAACTGTTTAATCCCTGTTGATCCACTAATTCATGTAAATAATTGGTGTAAAATGCAGTTTGTCATCTTTTCATGGTCATCAGATATGACCCATTTGGACGTTCAGAGGCTCCGTAGTGAACGTGGAAACACCGTCATCTTCTACAACATTGATTCACCAGTAAAACCCATGCAGTTGGATCAATGACAGTGGATGGAGACACTAGATTTATGTTCAATTAATGATAGATTTTGCTGTAAAAGTCACCTTTTCTTCAGTTTTTTCTAGTTTTGATATAATAACCCTTAACTTTACTCTGAGCGTTTATGAGCATCTACATGATCAGTACATTAAATGTAGGAAAATACCTGATTTCACTGAAAAAAAAACACAAAATACCAAAGATAATATTACAATAATAGGTGATAAATCACTAAAGGATGGGTAAATATGGAGGAACATTCATTTGGGAACTGACACAACTGTCACACTGGGTCCTTATGGGTTAACACAGAAACACTCCTCCAGACTGGATCCCAGTTCATGTCCTAATCATATTCATCATAAATCATATTGGCTAAACGTCCCACATTAGGAAGTTCTGTCCGAGTCTTGAGGCTGGTTATTAGTTCCTAGAGCTGCACAGTTCTGGTGCAGTAGAGAATGGAAAGTAGTAAATGACTGAAAAAGAGGAAGCCCAAGTTTTTTTCATTAGAAGCATTTTCAGTCCATCTCCAAACTCCGAGGGTCCCCACTCCTTCTGGAACACTAGCCTCAGCTCGTCTGGACTGGATTCCACCTGGATATGTTGGGACTGGATGAAGCCCCTTAGAATATTCTCATGATAAAGATTTTCAGATTGATGATTATTACAGTGGATCATAAATAATTTGTTAAAGGAGTGATATTCTGCTTTTTTAAATGGAATTATGAACAGATGCAGGAGTTAATTGACTGATTGACTCGATGTAGGTGTGACATGTTGGTGACCCAGTGTCATGGCTTTATATGGTCTTTTAAAGGAGTGATATTTTGCTTTTTTAAATGGAATTATGCATTTTCAAACATTTCCCTGTGGTCTACATCAACTGTAAATGCTCTGCTTGGCTCTGAATTCTTCATTAATTCAACTCCACAGGTCCATCTTCAACCCTATTTCTGAGTAATGACACCAGAAAGGTGGTTTGGAGCACTGGCCCTTTAAATGCAAATGAGCCACTTCAGGCTCCGCCCCCTCCAGGTTGTTGGCTGTGCTGCTCTGTCCCATTCAACCAACAACTGAACATTTTAGGTAATCAGCTCCAAGTTTGGACGTATTTTCAGTATGGACGACAACCGCTGCTGCTGACAATTATGTCGTATTCGGAGAAATATTTGTTGGAAGTCTGGACCTTATATGTGCAAATGTCACGTAACTAGTTATAAACATAACAAATTAAGCAGGAATTAAAACAGGTTACAAGAAATACATGAACCAAAGGCTAATAAAAGTGGGTTTAGAGAAATATGAGCCCTTTAAAGGCTGAATTTTGTAACTAATTGAAAGTTGCAGAAACCTGATGGATGTTTGTGGTTTTAAATTACTCTTAAAATACACAAGATCAGGACGCAGTAAATTAGAAGAAATGCCAAGGAATAATAAGACAAAACCCTCCTGTATCACTGAGTTCATTCTTTATGTAGGAGACTGATCTGAAAATAAGAACAAAACGACATCCTAAAGACAGCAAAAATATACAAAATTACACAGTGACGAAGGGAGGGACCATGATCGGATGTTGAATCATTAACCAAACTCTGAGTCTGTTGGAGGATGACATGTGACCTAACGGTTCAGGACTGAATGTCAGTTAAATCATTAAATCACACAGTGGTAAGAAAGTTTAGATGAAAGACCAGCGAGTGGTTGGAAACGGTTTTTTAAAGGTCAGGTTTAGGGTGGCTCACTTTATTCTGTCCTTGATATCACCCAATATGCACATCACCTGTTTTTTTTTTGTTATGTTCTTTAGTTTGTTCTTGTGTTTTTTCAGATTGTTCTCATGCTGGTTTTGTTCTTGTGTTTCTTTTTGTTGTGGTGTTCTTCTAGTTTGTTCTCGTGTGCTTTAGTTTGTTCTCTTGTGCTTTAATTTGTTTTCGTGTGCTTTTGTTTGTTCTCCTGTTCTTCCAGTTTGTTCTCCTGTTTTTTTTTTTTTCAGTTTGTTCTTGTGTTCTTTTTGTTGTGGTGTTCTTCCAGTTTGTTCTTCTGGTTTTTTTCTTTCCAGTTCTCATGTTATTTTTGTTGTGGTGTTCCTCTAGTTTGTTCTCATGTTCTTCCAGTTTGTTCTTGTATTTTTTCCAGCTTGCTCTTTTGTTGTGGTGTTCTTCAGTTTGTTCTTGTGTTCTTCCAGGTTGTTCTCGTATTCTTCCAGTTTCTTGGTGGCTTCTTGCCCATGTCTCATTGGATTTGTTCCGTGGTCTCTGAGTCAGGTTGGACGTTCTCTGTCATTATGTCTGACTGTGTTCTTCTGTAATCCTAGTTGGTCGGTTCCTCATTAGACCGCCGGTTCTTTGCAGTTTCCCCTCTAATTTCCTCTATTTTTAGTCTCAAACACACAGAGGTTCTTAAAATAATCCGCAGTAGACCCTCGTCCCGTTCTGCCGGTCCGATGATGGTCATAGAGTATAAACATACGTAAAAGGAAGTGGGCGATGCATTCAAGGCACTCGTGTTTATTCTATATATAACAGATTGAAATGTTTCTCTGAGCAAACACAGTGTTTCAGCAAATAAACACGGCAACAAAAAAGCCATAATTTATGACAGTAAATGATTATGTGGCTTTACTTCATTGCTTTAACTCAGAACTTTGACTTATTTAATGTGAGGATGTAAAACATGGACTTAAATCATTTGTTTTTTTGTTTTTATCATTTTGAACCTTCTGAAGAAAGTTTGTGCTCTTGATAGAAACACAAATATAAAGGCATTTATGACAGAAGATGTGACTCGGTTTAAATAACATCAGACATCGTCTGTAGAGGTGTGTCTGGTTTAAGATTACATCCAAAGTCTGGCTCATAAAATGACTCTTACACTTTTACATCATGGTAATTAAGTTTAGCATGGTATTAAGTTTTGACAGTTTTAACGTTCATTTGTTTAGTGAAAGGAAAAACTTGCCTTGTGAGTGTGTGGTGGTGGAGCTGCCTTCACAGACACTGTCTTTGGTCTGGATTTTCTATTATCCTCTGGTTTTGCTGTGTTCAGGTTCTGGGCATTGACCTCAAAGCAGTGGGCTGAACTGGACCCTGTATCCACATATTCAGATATTTAAATAAACAGATATTTCCCCACCTTCGTTTTCAATAATAATATCATACACACCAGGTCGTTTTCTGAAAAGTTGTCATCTACACAAACTTACCTAAATACACCATAGAGCGCCACCATGGGGTTAGAATTAGGGTGAACAAAGGTCACATGATGATGCATTTTTGTCCCGTACTGTGTCGTTTGGATCCTAAAACTCTGTTTAACCCTGAACAAACACAAGAACGACGAGAGAGTTTAACAAAATCTACACTGCATGAGGTATTTTTCAGTTCATAGTCCATAACTCTTGGTGTTTCAGTCAATGTTGGTTAAGAGAACTCGGCCATGAATCCAACATAAATACAAGATGTGCATTTTATCTTCATTGATCCAGATGCTGCAGCTCCTCTGTGAGGCGTTCAGGTGCTGCAGACTTACCATTTAAATGAATAATTGGTTTGATTCAGCTGGTCTTTATTTAATTGACGGTCGTTCAACAACAGATTCACCCAAAACTAGGGGTGGGCGATACACCGAATATACTCGATATATTGTGGCTTGGGTCACGTGCAATATATAAAGTAACTGTATCACAAACATGGAGGATCGGATCATAAATCATGTTTGTTTAAAGGAGTGATATTTTGTTTTTTTTTATGGAATTATGCATTTTTAAACATTTCCCTGTGGTCTTCATAAACTGTGAATGCTCTGCTTGGGTCTGAATTCTTCATTCATTCAACTCCACAGGTCCATCTTCAACCCTATTTCTGAGTAATGACACCAGAAAGGTCATTTTGGATGCTGGCCTTTTAAATGCAAATGACCCACTTCATGCCCCGCCCCCTCCAGGTTGTTGGCTGTGCTGCTCTGTCCTGTTCAGCCGCTTGTGTTCGTTAATACAACCAGCAACTGAGCATTTTAGGTAATCAGCTCTAAGTCTGGACTTATTTTCAGTCTGGACTACAACCGCTGCTACTGACAAACAATTATGTCGTATTCGGAGAAATGTTTGTCGGAAGTCTGGACCTGATATGTGCAAATATTGTGATGTAACTATTTATAGACGTAACAAATTAAGCAGGAATTGAAACAGGTTATAGAAATCCCCTCAATTTTTGCCGGAATGAATATAAAGATAGTTTTGCAGCAGCTGGAGGGTTCAAATTCAAACTGTCTGAACTATTAGGGACTAAATACAAGAAATACATGAACCAAAGGCTAAGAAAAGTGGGTTTAGAGAAATGTGAGCCCTTTAACTGTCACATCAGTGTCAACAGCAGGAGTTTCACTACTGTCGTTCTCTCGTCATGCCCTCTCACAGCACTTCCTCCCCGGCCCATCCTGAAAACTCCGCCACACGTACTCATTTGTATATCAGGAAAGGAGAGAGTAGCATGGAAAGTGCCAAGAAAATGGGAACGGATGACACTGTCCTGAAGATAAGCAGCACTGGCTCTATTATTGACAGCAGTTTGGGTTTCTTCAAGGATGATATTGAATAAACGCTGGCTGTCTGAAAAATAGGTCAGAAAACAGTTGCCACAAAAGGTAGCAGCACCTCAGATATGATTCACCACCTGAAAAGTCAACCACTACACGTCACCACAAACATCATTTAACACTTTATCAAAACCAGCCCCTAAACAAATGACTGTGGCTTCATCATTTGCCAAACCCAGCTGACAGTTTGAAATGCAGATATATTACAGCCACAGTAATAACCATGAGGAACTGATCCCAAACTTGAAAATATTCAGCGGGCGTGGTCACCACAGACTAAATGTTATCGATGTCAGTGAATGCAGCACGGGCAGCTTCAACACAGTTCAGTGTAGAGATGTTCATGTATATGTTGTAAAACTGCTTTAAATCCTCAAACATAAAACTGCTCTGTATTTTGTTAAACTGGGAAACATTTAGGAACTGATATCAGAAATGACTGAACAATATCCATCTTTGAATTGAAGAGTTCAGGAGAATTGGGGAGTAAAGTAACACCTTGACGTAATATTTAATAGGCCTGAGTGTGTTTTAATGCAGCAACTAGATACAGATTAACCTTATTAACTCCTAAGAGCGACTACATTTGTGCCTAAAACTCGAGAAAAGAAATAAAATAAAGTCCGACTGTAGATCTGCTATAACTAGACACAGTGTTGTGGTTTTCATGTGACTAACTCCTCATATGTGTCACGATTCAGAATATTTTAGTCTTAACATTAGTCTAAATTTAAACACCTTCCGGTCTGTAGTTCAAAACATGTTGCAGCTGCTTCTTTTTCCCCCCGTGAAGCTGCGTCTTGTTTCATTCACATGAACAGATTAATGTAAGAGTTGAATGAGGAAAATGAATTAATGATTTAGTTTTGATAATGGGTTTTGAGTTTTCGTGATTCTGTCAGTTATTAACTCATAAAGACCCAGAGCTACTTTTGTGGCAGTTCCGAATAAAGTTTTCTCTATATTTAACCTTAAAGTGATTTAGCATCATTTATTGTAATATTATCTCCTTTATTTTGCATTTTTTTTCAGTGAAAACCGGTATTTAACAACATTTCATTTACTGATCATGTAGGTGTTCATGAAAGCTCCAAGTAATTTATTGGTTATAATATCAAATCAGAAAAAAATTAGGAAGAAGTGACTCTCAACAAAATATAGAATTAACTGAACATAAAACAAGTGGCTCCATCCACTGTCATTGATCCAACTCCATTGGTTTGACTGGTGAATCAATGTTGTAGAAGATGACGGTGTTTCCACGGTAACTACAGAGCCTCTGAACGTCCAAATGGGTCATATCTGACGACCATGAAAAGATGACAACTGTATTTTACACCAATTATTGACATGTATTGATAGGATTAGTGGATCAACAGGAATTAAACAGTTTAGATCAGTAGATGGTTTTGGTTGCCAGTGGATGTTTGGGTCTTTATGGGTTAAATGAGTCTGTGTAATATTTCTACTTTGAGATACTAAAAAAATAGACAGGTACTTTATTGTCTGTTCCAAGTAAAAACAGAAATTCATCTCTTTTGTCACGGCTGTAGACCAAATTAAAACCACACTCAGGCATTAAAAACACCCCAACTCACTCAAAAGCACAATACAGTGGATAAAACAAGTAAAACAATATATATTCTCAATTAGGGCTGTGTATTGGCAAGAATCTGCCGATACAACACAAATCACGATACGATATATCCTGATATCGTGATACGGTTAAGGTGGCAATTTTTGTTTGTTTCTTTTTTTAAAATGATGATTTCCTGGAAGAACTGAATTACACCATAAATATGCACAAATACTAAACACATTTTTATTTGATCACAACAGGATCCAATGCTATATCACAAAATGTCCTTGTGTTAAAACTTAAATTCTGTTTTACAGACATTACAGTTTCAGATCCTGTTCAAATGTTCATATTCTATTAGTTCACAACTAACATCAGAACAGTATTTTTGTGCAATCCCAACAAAGGAACGAACATCTGCCTCTCAGACAGAAAAAAGTGCTTTAGGATGATTCAAATAACCATTATTGAATAAAATGGTGTTAAATAATAATAAATAAGATATAAACAATAAAGAAAATCGAAAATGAACCTCCACCATATCTGCATTTGAATAATACCTAAAAATATTGATACAGTACTTTTAAATACCGATACAGTATTGTGAAATGAAATATCGCGATATATTGTAGTACCGATATTTTCTTACACCTATATTCTCAATATAGTGATTATAATAAAGATCTGCGAAGTTCTCCCAAAGATGCCAGTGTAGTGGTTTTACTGTGGCTGTTTTCTGTCTATAAACAGAGCTACGCTAACAGCTGTAATGTAAACTATCAGCTGATGCAGCACATGAAGATTATAAAGACAGTATTATTTTGAGCAACTGTTAAAATAAGTGTCTTTGAGTTTTGTTTTGATGAAGAAAACTTGATGATACCATACTACAGATGTGTGTAAACAGTGAGTTTTATACTTTATTCAGTGGCTGATACAGTCTGTGGATACATAAGGTTTAATTTGGTGGTGGTTTTGGTTCTGGGACCAGACTGACCCCTGCTGGTGAACATGTGATTCCAGGCTGTGGTTTGTTGTTGAGATGTTGAGTCGGAGTCATAGTTTCCTCGAGTATTTCCGGAATTTCCTGCCATTTTGTTCATGTCCTTCAGTAAGCCTGAGTAAACATTCGATTCCTTGTAGTCTGTGGAACCGACAGCTTTGGTTTATTTTACCGTTCCTCCCATTCTTCCTGTCCAGTGGAAACCTCATTGGACTTGTAATCTATTAAGTTAGAAAACCTTGAGCTGAATAAACCCTTTGAAACCCACAGGAGCCCAGTTGGTCTGAAACAGAAAGATTCACCAGATAAAACAGTGGCCTTCTGTTTGTGAATATTTAAAACTACATGTGACTGACTTAAAAAAACTAAACCTTCAACGAATGAACATCCACCGTTGACCAAAACCATCTACTGATCTAAACTGTTTAATACCTGCAGATCTACTAATCCTATTAATACATGTAAATAATTGGTGTAAAATACAGTTTGTCATCTTTTCATGGTCATCAGATACGACCCATCTGGATGATCAGAGGCTCCATAGTTACCGTGGAAACACCGTTATTTTCTACAACACTGATTCACCAGTAAAAGCCATGGAGTTGGATCAGTGACAGTGGATGGACACACTGGGTTCATGTACAATAAATAATGAATAAAATAAACAAACAATAAATAAAATAAATAATATGGAAAAAAAAATAAGCAAAAAATAAAATAAAATGAAGTAAAACAAAGAATAAAAAAATAAATAGCAAAATTAATCAGGCTAAATCAGCCAAAAATTATCAATAAAATGTACAAAAATGAAGAATAAATCAAGAAGATAAGAACATGAACACCATGAAGCCACAAGCTGAGCAAAAAATAGAATGAACTAAAATGAACAAAATAAATACAAATAAAATGGAACAAAAAAAATAAAATGAATGAAAATGTACAAAAATGAATTAGAAAATTCACATAATAACCAATAACATGGAGAAATAAGCAAGAAAATTTACAAAAACAGCCAAGTAATGAATAAAATGAACAAATTAATTAAATTTACCAAAAATAAAAAAGCAACAAGAACAAATAAGCCACAAAATGAACAAAATTGGGGGGGGGGGGGGGGGGGGCAATCCCATGTAGTTAATTTTACTGAAAATCACTTTTTCTTCAGTTTCTCTAATTTGATATAATAACCGTTTATTTATTCTTTTAATGAACATCTACATGATCAGTGAATGAAATTTAGGACAAATATCACTGAAAAATGCCGAATATCGAGGATAATATTATAATAAATGGTGATAAATCACTAACGAAAGGTTGAATGCAGAAAAAATCATTTGGCAGAACCACAGGTCTTTAGAATGTTTGAGTTGATATTTATCGTTATAATTATTAATTTTGATTGATATGAAAATATTTAGTTGAACGCTACACCCACCAAAACCAGATCTGAGTCTAAGTAAAGGTTCAGAACTGAAACTGAGCTCTTGGGTAGAAACAGGAAGTGGAGTTGAGTTGTTTTTCTTATGTAAAACACAGATTAGTATCAATATTAAACCCAGTGTTGATGAGTTTCAGCCACATCCGCCTCGGGTTTCAGATCAAAAACAAACGTCTTCATAAAGTCTTAAAATGCTCTGGGACTATCTGTAGACGCAGACACAGTTTTTCTGACTTCATATAGAGTTGACAGATACATGGTTTTTCCAGGACGAGGACATGTTGAACACCTCTGAGAGTCCGTCATGTCCTCGTACAGTAGGAGAAACCTGCCTTCTGTGCGCTTCCTGTCCTCATTCCACTTTTTCATCACTTTTTCCGTCTGTTGGTGTTGCCTTCAGGGGCGACTCAGACTTTTCCTGTGCAGTCACTTTGCACCAGGAGTCGATCTGCAGATGTTCACTTTGCGGTTTGTGTTTCTACTGTTAGACGCGCTTTCGATCCGTCTTCGTATTCACGCCGTCGCCGCGCAAGCGTCATCTCGTCTGTTTCTGTGAGTTCACCGCCGCTTCCTCTCATGCAGCTGGTTCCCATCACAGGGGTCAGAGGTCACAGAGGCAGAGAGGACGACGCTATCACATGTTTCTCAGAACAGGAAATCATGTGACCTTTAACCCTGCCGCCCCCCCCATATACTCACCCTAAAATAACACACGCAGAGTGAGTCAGGTGACAGTCATCGTCCAATCAGAGGCTGTTTCCACACACAGCAACTGAATCTGATCTGAGGTCTGTTTCACTGCATCTCACTGCTTCATTTATTTTTATTTTGTTAATTTAAAAATGAATTTGTCTTTATATTTAAGCTTTAATAAGTGATTTATCACCATTTATTACCCCGCCCCCCGAAGAGGAGGCAAGGAGTGTTGTTTTTGGTTCAGTTTGTTTGGTTTTTAACACTCTAGCAGCAAAACTATTGGTTGAATTCCGACCAAATTGAGTGCATAGATTGCCAGTGACCCAGAACAGATGTGGTTACATTTTGGGAAAAGTAGGTCAAAGTTCAAATTTTTTTTAATTAATTTTTTCAATCTTTTTTTTTCTCTCATTTACTTATAATGGGCAAAATTTCAAATGTCTACTAAAACATCAATTTTATATCAATTTACCTAAAACTTGGCACATATATCACATATATAGAGACAACTGATATACTGACATCAGCACACACATATACATGATGACGTCAGCTGGATCCATACCAAAATAAGCTACAGTACGTGCGAGGGGCGGGGTTTGTTGTGCCTGGAACCACTTGTAATTTTATATTTTCTGCATTTTGTATTTTTCAGTGAAAATCATGCATTTTTATGTTTAATTTACTGGTCAGGTAGATGTTAAAGCCCAAAGTAAATTCAGTTCAATTTTGCTATAAATTATTAATGAAGTTTAACAACTGATATTTAGTGAAAGATAAAGAACAGTTATTAAACACAACAGATAAAATAAAAAAAAAATCTGGTCTCTGATGACTTATTCAACAAGGTTAAAATCGCAGAAAAGATCCTTATGTCAAAACATGACTTTTTTATAATGAATATAATTATCTCCAATCAAGTAATCCACTTTTTGTAGAATCTGGTTTACTAAAATTTTTTGACATTGTATATTTAAAAACAATGGAATTTATGTTTCACGTTAAAAGTAAAAACCTTCCTTTTTGTATTCAGAAAATTTTTAAGTTAAGAGAAGGACATTATAATTTAAGAGGGATGTTTGTGTTTGAAAAATGTAAAGTAAGAACAAACGTTAAATATCACAGTGTTTCAGTTATTGGTGTCAAGCTATGGAACGAACTGAAGGATGAAGTGAAATTGTGTAGCTCACTGTTGAGTTTCAAAAAGAATTTAATTTGTCAAATTATGAAGGGCTATGAAAGTAATATGATTACAAAATAACTTATTACACTGAATGTAGTATAATTTAAGTTTAAGTATTTATCTGCTGCAACTTAAGGTGTGGACTTGGACTAAGGATGTGAAAAGGAGAAGCAGAAATAAGCGTCCGGCTTCAGCTTCTTCCTTTTTCAGTCACAAAATGTGTTAATTTTATGTTTGGTTTTTTTTTAATATGTCTGTGTTTTGTTTTGTTGTTTTTTTTAATATGTATGTGTTTTGTATTTTGTATTTAACTGAAATAAACATTCATTCATATATTAATTATATTGCCTATAATAATATTATTAAGTCTTTGTTCAGCATTAAAGTACGTATGTCAATTTAAATTTGAATGAATAAATGAATTGTTTTATTTCAAACATAAAAAAACACAATACAATCACCAACAAAAGAGTAAAAGAGTAAAAGATCACTAGAAAAACAAACAAGACAAAAATGAAATTTACACTATTATACAAAAGAAATACTTAGTGTTATTTACACATGTGGAAACACTTAAGTAATCCCACGCCTTGTCTCAAAATCATGTACCACAAATATTTCACCATCAAGTACCACAACTATTTGAACATCCTCCAACAGAAATCACCAAAAAAACACTGATGTTTACAGTGTGTAAGAGTTTTATCTGAAAATGAGAATAAAACAAAACTGAAAAGACGAGACACGCCACCACAAATCATCACTAAATGTTATTATATTAAATACATATAGGATATAGTTTATTAAAACAGATCATATTCTGTCATAAACTTTGTACCAGACATTCAACACTAGACTCTGTGGGTTACATCTTTTAAAAATAATTTACAATCTGGTTTCTTCAGTTTTCAGGATTAAAATGATTGATTTGACATTTATTGTTATTATTGGATTGTAACTCCTTTCAGTATTGTCGTGATCTGGTTGAAAACACGGTCACATGATCAGCCTCAGTTTGGCGGTTTCTTCTGTTCTGTCGTTTATCTCTGATGTTAAATCCACTGTGTTGTCATGTCCCCGTTTGATGTTTGTCTCCTCACTGCCTCATCAATCGATAATGATGTGACTGTTTGTTCTGGAAATTAATTTTTAACAGTGGCGTCTCCGTGGTTTGACTTTGTTCTGCTGATGAGTGAACCTGAATCTGTCCGGACTCGTCTGAGCATGCTCTGTTTTCTGTCACCGTGGTTACGTTATCTGCACGGTCAGGGCGCCGTGGCAGTGTCTGCACATCGTCTTTAGCACCTCCTCTGCTAACGTACCCTCAGGACTTTATCAACACCTTCCATATGTTGCTGTTTGACTGTGAGTGTTTCTCTGTCATAAAGAAGTGAAAGTCACAGCACAATGAGTCAGAGACAAGACTCTGCAAGTTTGATCTGGAGCTGCAGCCTTCGGTTCAAACACTGTTCAGCATCGGTCGACATGTTGAGCTTTTGTTGAACACCAACAGTTTGATATGTGTATCATCACTGTAATGCAGGGGTGTCAACTCATTTTAGTTCAGCTTCCACATTCAGCCCAGTGTGACCTGAAGTGGGCCGCACCAGTTTAATAAGAATGAAATCAGCTAAAATGTGCTTACAGGTCTTATTTGTGTCTTTGTGCAAAAGAAATCAATCCCAGTGAATCCAAAGGAACTTTGTGTTGGTAAATGACAGTTGTTCAAATGGACAGGATTTCAGTTCTGTTCAACATGTTGATGCTCATATGAACTATGTTTTCAGCTCAAAAATGTCCCATTTCAGCACAATTAATGCTATATTTTCATGTCACAAATGCCCAAGTTCTATTTGAACTGAACTAAGCTGAAAAACAAATCTTCTTCTTTTGGATTCCCCAGTTTTTCTTCCCAGATTCTCTCCTCCATATCACATGTTTTATTTGTACAGGTTCAATCTGGAGTATGGTGCTGATCCATCCTGCTTCTGTTCCACCAATACATACATGAAGAATGGCACACAGCACTGTTTACAACACTTTTACAATAAGAGGCATTTTATACAGAAAGAACAATTCTATATTGTTCTTTCCTCTTTAGTCTGATGCCAAACTATCCAATAAATAACAGTGCTCCTAGTTTTTGCACAGGGATCATTAGTGTAAACGCTGACATGGCTGCAGAGCATCAGTATGATGGATCCACAACAACCATGTCACATCCGTCCACTGACACATTTAGTGTTTTTGTGTCAGCTGGGATTGTTTTAGATCCACAATACCAACATTTATGAAGAAGAGCACAATTAGCAATAGGAAGTCTAGAAGTTTATTCCTAATAAAGTACTGGGACTGACCAGAGCATCATGGGTAATGTCACGTCCGTCCACCAGCAAAAGTTTTCACATACACGTGCTATTCCAAATCCAATATTTATGAAAATAGAGCTTCCACTGTCAGAGAATATCAGTAGTCTGTGCACAAATGGATTAGCATTATTTACACACACTTCTATGACTTTAGGACAACTGTTTTTTTGTTTTTTTTTTTTGACAAAAATGGCCACTCATTTGACCCCCTAAGGAAACTTTAGCCGGTATATAAATAATGTAGAGCTGAAACCGATAAATCAATTAGGTGCTTGAAGCGATGCAAAAATTCACGATTCGATTAATCAACTCAGATTCATTGAAGGGAAGTATTCTATTGCAGTTTTCCTGAACTGAAGCTTCTTTGTGCGTCACAATAAGCGTCCGTGTGAAACACAACAGTGGAACCAATGTTTCACAGCAGAGAAATGAAGGAAACAAAGCTGTGATTCAGGAAAATTGTTAGATTAATCGTTTCAGCGCTAAAATAATGTCAACTCCAAACTTTGTACTATGTGGATGCTTCTATGAAACTGGGTACATTTTGGTACCTTTGCCAGCTTTTTTAGACCCAATAATAAAAGAGAAATGAAGACATATTTCCCCCCAGGATGTACCTAATGATGACCTCAGGTAAATGCAAAAAAAATTATACTCTTGCTCTGAGCCATCCCAAAATGAATGAATTTTTAATCAAATATTTGGGTCAAAAATGGACCAAAATTGGGACAGGAAAAACTACCTAGATGTCAGTGCATTTTATCTGGACCACATGGCTTGACATGGTCTTATATACAGCTATAAATACAGACACTGTGTTAAATTTGACGATCCTAGTGGTTTTTCTAATCCAGACATGTCTTTTAAATCCATTTTGTTGCATTGTGACTTTTGGTATTTTCATGTCATTATGACCTTTTACTTTTTGTTGCATTTTTTTTTTAACATCATTTTTATGTTGTAGCAACTTTTGCATAATTTTTTTTTATCTTCAACTTGCTTCAACTTCTACATCATTTTTGCATCATAACCTTCATGTCATTTTCATGTTATTGCAACTCTGAAGTTCATTTTGTTGTTTTTTTTAAATCATTCTTATGTTGTGCCTTGTATAGGTGGGGAAGCAAAATGTACAATATTTTGAGGCAGGGATTGAAAGACAGTGTATGACCAATTAGTTTATTGAAAGTCATGAGAATTTATTTGCCACAAGAAAATGTCCATAATAGAAAATTTTATTCTATGTGTCCTCCTTCTTTCTCAATAACTGCCTTCACACGCTTCCTGAAACTTGCGCAAGTGTTCCTCAAATATTGGGGTGACAACTTCTCCCATTCTTCTTTAATAGTATCTTCCAGACTTCTGGTAATAGTTTTGCTCATAGTCATTCTCTTCTTTCCATTATAAACAGTCTTTATGGACACTCCAACTATTTTTGAAATCTCCTTTGGTGTGACGAGTGCATTCAGCAAATCACACACTCTTTGACGTTTGCTTTCCTGATTACTCATATGGGCAAAAGTTTCTAAAAGGTATGGATAATAGTGTTAGGTATGATTATGACATCAGTATATGTTTGGGTTCAAAACAACTGACGTAGTGTCTGCTGAGAAAAAACAACTAATGTTCATTGTAAATTTCGCTTCCCCACCCTGTATGTTTTCATTGTGTTGCTTCTTTTACATCATTTAAAAACAAAGTTGTTTTTGGGGTTTTTTTGCAACTTTTAGGTCCTGCTTGTTTTTTTGTGTTTTTTTTTTTTCTTTGTGCGTCAATTTCTTCGTGGTGCGACTTTTGTTATTTTTGTCATTGTGATTTTGCAGTTTCTTACACTATTTTTATCTTATATTTGACGTCGTTTTTGTGTAATCACAAGTTAAGTCTGTTTCCATTTTATTTACATTTTTATCTTAATGTGTCTTCTGTGTCATTTTTACTTCGATCTTGTTTTGTTTGCATTTTTTTTTATATCATTCTTATGTTGTGACTTTTGCTTTGTTTTAATCTTGTTTGTCATTTTTATCTTCTTTCACATTTAATATAATTTTCATGTTATTGCATCTTACATCGGTTTTATCTTGTTGCAACTTTTACATCCTTGTATTGTTGTGACGTTTTTTGCGCCTTTTTTTTTTTTTACAGCTTTTGCGTCATTACCATCTTGTTCTTTTTATGTTTCTAAAGTCATTTTCCTCTTGTTAATGTGTGTCAATGTCTCTGTGAATAAACATTAAAGGTAATTCCTGAATGTGATGGATAACTGTGTGACATGATGCTGAGATGCTCTGATCCTGGACCGTGTTTTTTAACTCTGTGTTTCAGTATCATGTAACCGAGTCTGAAGGAGCTTTTCTGTACGTAATGCGATTAAGAACGTTATGAAATGAAGCGGCCTTCACCTAAAACCACATGTGAACTTTGAATCGACCTTTAAGCACAGTTGGAGGCTGTGTGTCTGCAACAGAAGGAGCTGAACTGACTCCAGATCTGTTTGTTATTCAGACGTCGACTCTCTGCTCACACATTCCTCCATTATTCAGCACAAATTACACCTCGGTTTCCTCTGTTTCCTCAAAACACTCCTCAACTCTGTCCAGTTGAGAACAGAGAACTGGGCCTCACGAATACATCGGCAGAGATTTAACATAAACTTACAGCCGATGTCTGGAATTAATGTTATTATGATATTTCTGTTTATGATTATGAAGATAAAGTTCTGTAATTAGTGGGAAAGAACCAAATGTTGGTGTTTTATCAATCCTGCTCATAGTTTTTTGTTTTTTTGGGACAGTTTAAGATCACACTGAGTTAACTAACATCCAGTCATCCTGTGCTGAATCCTCCCCCTTTTGTGTTTCCACCAATAGGAATGCAGTGCCGTGCCCTGGACAGGAAGTGACCTCACCGACTGTAGGAGGTGAAGATGAGACGACAGCAGAACGCATCCAGATGACGGACGGACAGACGCCCCTTGTGCCCCGCCCACTCACCTGTCCACCATGTTGATCAGGAAGAAGCTGTGCGTTGTGGCGCTGATCACCGCCATCCTCTTCCTCATGCTCGCCAGTCAGAGCATCCAGAAGGGGCACTTCCTGTCCTTAGCCACGCCCCCCAGCCGGGTCACGCCCCACAGAGGAGGAGGCAGCGTAGACACAGGTGAGACCGTAGACGCACAGAGACGCTCATCTGGATTAAAAGTCCTTAACATCAGAATATTCTGCCTCACCTGAAAAACATATCACATGACCAGGAGGCTGATAAAACACTGCTGAACACAGGGATAATGTTACATGTCTACATATAAGTATCTATCTATCTATATTACAGGGTTTCTGCAGGTCAATATAAAGCATTAAAAGTCATTAAATAGATTTTTGCGAAAATGAAGGCCTTAAATGGCATTAAAAAGCATTAAATTCAATGTCCAGAGGCATTAAAAATTAAATACACTTGATGTTAAAAACATTGTTATTCACGATTTATTTTGATTATATAAACATTGAATAATTTTGATTGGAAGTATAGCGTGATGAACCCTTTAATTGGCTATTGTTTATGGCCGATACACCAAGTCACAACAGCGGATGCTTGGAATGCAGCGTGCTGTGAACGTGCTCATGCTGTGATGAAAGAGCGGAAGAAATATTAGCAAATGTCAGATAAATGGGGAACATGCAAGTTTCAGCAGAAGTGATTGGTGGAGGAACTATTCAGAACCTGGTGAAAGCCTGTTGTCAGTTTCCGGCTCTGAACTGTATCTGCAGTTGAACATGGACATTAAATTTGTTTATCCTCCTTAGACCCAGGAAATGTCAGCAAAGTACCAGCTTATTTTGTTTTTTATTAAATAAGTGCCTATATTGGAAATATCATGATGCAACAGTTTTTTCAAATGCGGTTTTTAAAATTTTATGGAATGTCCTTTGTGGTGGATAGTTTTCTTTTCTTTTTTTCGTATAAAGTTGTGAAACTCTTGTCCACAAATGTGGACAGTGGGTCTTAGGAGGTTAAAGTGACATTAAAAAGGGCATTTAAAAGCATTAAATTAGATTTGCTGATACCTGCAGAAACCCTGTATTACCCAGATTTCTTACCGTGGTTTTGTCTCATACTAACGCACATGACCAGAGCCCCCCCCCCCCCCGTCTTATATCTTGTGGTTTATCCCCTCCCCCCCGTCTTATATCTTGTGGTTTATCCCCCTTTTCATTGAAACGGACTCTGGACATCTCTTTACCTACTCAGGATGTCTTGCTGATGTTTTGACCACTTGTCAGCTGACTGAAACCTTGTTCTTTTCTGTAAGAATCCTGTCTTGCCATGATCTTGTGTATGTAAGACTCACTGCCTCTGCTCGTCCTGACCCTTTTACTCCTACACCTTTAGACTCGTGTTTTCATTCCAGAGGGGTCCTCCTTACAAGGGGTGAATAAACTCACACATAAAACCAGCCTTGTCTTCTGTGCTCTTTATGGACAGATTTTTCTACCACTGACTGGTCACTGTAACCTCACAAAACTCCAGGTTTCAGATTACGATGAAGAACTGTGGAAACATCTGAGTGAGAGGATAATTCTTGGTCTGCAGATTCCCATCATGCATTTCTCTGTGTTACTGCAGTACTTGACTTGTTAGCGCCACCATCTGAGCTGATCCCTGACCCCACCAAGACCCATCACCCTCCCAACACCACCCGAACCCCAAAGAAGCTGGAGCTTGTGCAGGAGGCGGGGCCTCCAGAGGAGAAGGTGGAGCCTGTAGTGGAGGGAGAGAAGCCCAGGTAAAACACCACACACTGTTTGGAGATTCCTTGGATTCTCTGGCTGGATTTTGACAGTTTAGACATCTGATGAGTTTTTAATTTTATTTGGTTGCAGACAAACTGGTTGAACTCAATTTGTCAGTTTTGAAGGTTTTTATTATATCAATAATACTCTGTTTAATTTATTTAAATAAAATAGAGTATCATCAGCATAGAGTGATACAAACAAATACACATAAATCACAGATATATATATATATATATATATATATATATATATATATATATATATATATATATATATATATATATATATACAGGGTGGGGAGCAGAAATGTACATATTTTGAGGCAGGGATTGAAAGACAGTGTATGACCAATTAGTTTATTGAAAGTCATGAGAATTTATTTGCCACAAGAAAATGTACATAATAGAAAATGTTTTTATTCTGTGTGTCCTCCTTCTTTCTCAATAACTGCCTTCACACGCTTCCTGAAACTTGCGCAAGTGTTCCTCACATATTGGGTGACAACTTCTCCCATTCTTCTTTAATAGTATCTTCCAGACTTTCTGGTAATAGTTTTGCTCATAGTCATTCTCTTCTTTCCATTAAAACAGTCTTTATGGACACTACTTTTTGAAATCTCCTTTGGTGTGACGAGTGCATTCAGCAAATCACACACTCTTTGACGTTTGCTTTCCTGATTACTCATATGGGCAAAAGTTTCTGAAAAGGTATGGATAATAGTGTTAGGTATGATTATGACATCATATATGTTTGGTTTCAAAACAACTGACGTAGTGCCTGCTGAGAAAAACAACTAAATGTTCATTGTAAATTTTGCTTCCCCACCCTGTAGGTCTTATTTATAGTTTATTATAATATTATATTTGAGGGCTGCTCGATTATAGAAAAAAAAATAATCACGATTATTTTAGCAATAATTGAAATCACGATTATTAAAAACGATTATTTAAAGTTGTTTATTTTTTTCTTGCAAAACAATGTAAGATATACTCTTTAAATATAAATAAAGCTTTTAACCATTAAAACAAAGTATGTTCACTTTTGTACGAAACAAAAAATCTTTGAATGCAAATAGTGTACTGTAAATTCAAGTATGTTCCTTTTGTAAAAAATAGTGCACTGGAATTAAACTGCTCTAGACTTGCCATAGAACTGGAGCAATAAAAAAAAACTCACGTAAAGTGCAAATTATAAATTCAAGTATGTTCAGTGTAGTATGAAACATAGTAAATTCAGTGGCGTGCCGTGAGGTTTCAGTTAGGTTAATAGGGAGTTGCAGCGTAAAGAGATTCGGAGACTGAAGATTGCATTTGCAGACGAAGTTGTAGACGGAGTTTTTTTATGTTTTAGTTAATTCATAAGATTATGATAAAGGTGGCGGGGTTAAACTTTAGATGGTTACAAAGGTTTGTTGTGTTACGGTCGGTGCGGACACAACTGCGAAACACTTTTTGCACATAATGGTTTTGTCTTCGTCTCTTCATCAAACCCAAAGTGTTCCATACAATTGAATTTGACTTGCCTTTTTTGTTTACCAAGCACTTCTGCTGGGATTCTCCTGTTATTTTTCCAGACCGCTAGGTACAACTGTCCTCTTGGGGTGGACCTGCCGGCTAGCAGCAGCTGTAGCTTAGAGGGGGGCGGGGCCGAGCAGCTCATGGTAGCTTGCGAGCACGCGAATTAAAACAACTCAAAATTAATAATCGTTTTTTTTCGATACATAATTTTTGTAATCGTTGCGTGTAATAATCGAAATCGTAATTGAATTTCGATTAATTGCACAGCCCTAATATATGTGTGTGTATATAATATATTATATCTATATTATATATATATATATATATATATATATATATGTGTGTGTGTGCATATGAAAAGACTTGTGGTACTGCATAAAAGCTGAAGAGTTTTTATTTTATTCAGTCTTTCAGGTTTGTTTTAGTTTTATGTGTGAGTTAGTAGTTCAGTTTTTTTGGGTTTTTTTGCTCTTAATTTGAGTTTTAATTAGATGAATTGTTTTTTTTTACTTTTCCTTAAGGTTTTTCCATTAAATTAAGATGAAGTTTCTGGTTTTTAGAGAAAAAAAAAACAGATTATAAAAGCTGAAAAAGGTAATATAACTGACTGCATGACATTTACTATGATTTCTAAATCTGTTGTTAATTAATGGCTCCATATTCTGTGAGTTGGGTTCATACTCATATTATTCTTCCATGATACTTTGTTCACTGGAATTTTTATGTAGTTTTATTTCAGTTAAGTATTGTTTTTACTCTCAGTGTAGTGATAATCCCTTCTTCTCTGCTGGTTCAGGTGTGGTTGTTCTGGATCCTGTATTTCAGACCTGGGAGGATCTGACTGGTTCAGCCAACATTACGACCCCAAACAACAGCCGGTCCTCCATGAAAAAGACAACAACCTGGACCCGGACGGCCTCAAGTGGTGGCTGGTAAAGACCCCACACGTTCACATGTAGATGAGTCAAATACAGTCACAGAAAAATTTATTAGACCACCCCTTGTTTTCTTCAGTTTCTTGGTCATTTTAATGTCTCGTACAACTAAAGGTACATTTGTTCGGACAAATATAATGATAACGACAAAAACAGCTCATAATAGTTTAATTTCAGAGCTGATATCTATCCATTTAACATGTTTTCTTGATAAAAACCAAAATCCCTTCAGTTCTTCCATCAATATCTATGTCATTGTACTGACAAAAACAGTGCTTTTAGGCATTCCCTGTTTTGTTTTCTGTCTGTTTTAGTCACATGATACACACAGGAGTTAGGACTGGATTGCAGAACCACTGTTTTTGATGACTTTCGATGGTCTAATCATTTTTTCCACAACTGTATATGAAGGAAATAAGAAGTGAACGGAACGACTCTAAATACAGCGAACAGCCAAACTGATGGTGGTCATTCCATCCCAACTCGCCCAAAATTTAGAACTTCTCCTACTTCATGGGATCCGTAAAGTCCTAACGCTGTCCTCCAAACACTGTTTTAGTTGTAACCATGTGTCTGTTTTCTTCATGTTTGTGATGAAACATTTGCCTTTACTTATAATGGGCCACATTTTAATGGCTTATAAGATGGAAATGGTTAGAGATATCAATATAGTTCCAATTGAGCACTGAAAGGAAGTCATATATGGACTTTCGTTTAATTAGTTGAGTTCTCCTCCAGACCACAGAACCTGACAATCTCACAAATTCAACTTGTTATTCTTTGTTTATTTTTGATAAAACATGCCAGTGAGATACAGGGATATTGGGCCTATTTTTTTTTTTTTTTTTTCATATATACAAATAAGTATTTTCCTATTTAATCTCCACTCTTTCACTTTCTTATGACCAAAATGTGAATTTGTGTAACACCACTGTACATCTGCCACATCTAGAAATGATAGATTTTTCATCATTCATTTCATTACTTTTAACACTAAACATCAGCACTATTAAAAAGAGTCTGTGTTGTAAATGATTTTAATGTTACTTGATATTCAGGTAAAAATAACCATCTGTTGAGTCTGAGACATAAATTTAAAACGTATTTATCATTTATTTATCTATTGTCCCTTGTATTGTATTGTATTATATCATTATATCGTCATGTTTTTATCATGCTTTTTACAGGTTTTATATTGGCATTTTTAGTGATATCTGATGACTTTTATTTACTTTAGTCTGTTTTTTTATCTATTTATTTCTAGTCTGTTTTAATCGGTTTAATCGGTTTTTAGTCAGTTTTTAATCTGTCCCCTGTATGTGTCCTGTGGTTTAATGTTTTTTGTGTTTGAGATGCCCCCTCCAGACTGCAGGTATCAATAAAGTTACCTTGAACTTTGATATAGGATACTAAAATGATGAAAAAGTGTTCTGAGTTGAGCTGTGGGATTTTGCGAGGTCTGGTGGATTTAATGAAGGGCTTCAGTGACTTGGTTTGAGCAGATTCGAGGGGTGAACTGGTTGACTGATTGACTCTGTGTAGGTGTGACATGTTGCTGACCCAGTATCACGGCTGTATACTACGTGGTCTTTTAAACTGAATTTGTCTATATGGTCTGTAATGAACCGTCCCGTCGCTGTACAGGATTATACCAAAGTAAAGTCACTGAGTCGTGATCCGTCCATCTGAGGTGTGAGCTGCACTGCAGGCTGATCAGTAATACTCAGGACATTAAACACTAAATAAAGTCTGAACGTCAGCAGTTTGGACCCCAAAACTCACTCATCAACAGACTCAGACCATTAGCAGATTAAAAGTCTGAGTCTGTTCCAGTAAATGCACAGTGTGATGAAGCTACTGCAGTGGAAACGTCAGCTGATGCATAACTGTTACCACCACAGCCCCCGGTGGGCAGTGGTGGTACTGCAGGTGGTCTTTAACCCTATGAAACCCAAGTATTTACAGTATTATATAGATTTTCAGTAATATTCCTTTTACATTACTGTTTGTCCACTAAATATATGGTAAATTGTTGTTTATTATTGGATAATTGTCACTCTGTAAATAAGGCAGAAATGAGAAGATACAGGTAAGATGTCCACTATTACCCATCAACTGCAAATAACTACAATAATAAAGTGATGAGTAAGAATTGTTTCTAAGAATTGTTACTTATCATGTATGTAGTTAAATCTCAGTTATTACTACAATAAACTACTCATAACTACTCTGAACATAACAGAGTTTTCCTTAGTATGCATATTTATGGTATTTGATTTGATTGATATCTTATAATTTAATCATACTTTTAGATGTAAAGCACTTTGGTCTTCTTTATGTTGGTGTAAAGTGATATATAAATAAACCTTAATTGATTGATTAGTATTTCAGCTGTAGACTGTCTCTATTTACATATGTATTTATCAGTGGTATTTACACAAAAGTACACTTTCTATTTCACCATGAGTTTTTTGAATTTGGTGACAAAGTAATAAAAAATGTTTGCCATAAATGTGACTTTTATAATTCAATTTGTGTATTAAAATTAATTTCAAAAACAATAACAAACATAATTTTCTTGAGCAGGTAACATAAGTTAAAAGCATAAAATTTTGGAAAATAGGGTAAAAAAAAAAAAAAAAAAGTTTGTGTTGAAGGAGTGTTTGAAATTGAATTTAGACTCAAAATTGCACCTAAAAATGACGTTTATTTTTTCATTCATTTAAATCTTAATGGATCACTAAGAACGAGCCTCAACTCTGTGATGTTTTGTCTTTACAGCTTAATTCAACATAATTACAATAATTACATATTAAATGTGTCAAAATGATAATAACAGATGAATGGTACAGAACGTAATAAAAACAGTTTCATTCAAACACAGTAAGTAGAGTAATTTCTGATTGTGTTTTTTTTTTTTTTACCTGACCTGTGGGTAGAATACAGGTACACTTAAATGTATGGTTTAGGTAAATCCAGGAGATAAATTAAAAAACAAATGGTATAGGTTCAGTGTTTGAAAATCTTCAAGCATCAGTTTCATTGTCTGTTTTGAATATTTACTATGTGATCAGTTCAGTGAATAGGGGACGTGTGGATAACTGCTGATACGATGGGTAGAACACTGTTCATTGCAGCTCTACGTTTGTCCTTCAGGGTCTTCAGCGGTCCGGAAATGACCACACTTTGGAGGAAGTGATGGCAGAGATGTTTCGGGTCATTTCCCCACCCACTGTGGACTTCAGGCCCCTCCCCTCTCGTTGCCGTAAATGCGCTGTGGTCGGTAACTCTGGAAACCTGCGACAGTCGGGACACGGACAACTGATCGACTCCCACGAATTTGTGATCCGGTTCGTATGAACAACACGATCAGTTAAACCTTGACTCTACCAGAGTTAATGAACAGATCATGATTTTAATTGATTATTTTGGGTCCCGACAGTTTGACTTTAAAATAGTTTTATCATGAAACCTTTATGCCATGTATGCCATGAGTGATATTTTACTTTTATTAAATGGAATTCTTCATTTTCCAACCTTTCCCTGTGGTCTCCATAAACTGTAAATGCTCTGCTTGGGTCTGAATTCTTCATTCATTCAACTCCACAGGTCCATCTTCAACCCTATTTCTGAGTAATGACACCAGAAAGGTGGTTTTTAGCGCTGGCCCTTTAAATGCACAGCAGCCACTTCAGGCCCCGCCCCCTCCAGGTTGTTGCCTGTGCTGCTCTTTCCCGTTGAACCAACAACTGAACATTTTACGTAATTGGCTCGAAGTTTGGACATATTTTCAGTATGGACTACAGCCTACTGACAAACAGTTATGTTGTACTCATAAAAATGTTTGTCTGAAGTCTTGACCTTATATGTGTAAATGTTGTGACGTAACTAGTTATAGATGTAGCAAATTAAGAAGGAATTAAAACAGGTTGTAGAAATCCACTCAATTTTTGCCCAAATGAATATAAAGATATCTTTGCAGCACCTGGAGGGTTCAAATTCAAAGTTATGAACTGTTAGGGTCCAATTACACAAATAAATGAACCACGGACTCAGAAAAGTGGGTTTAGCTAAATATGAGCCCTTTAAGATATGTGTGTGGAGTTTTGTCTCTAAGTCAGATGAGAACTTGAATCCGTGGTTCCCAACCGATGGGAAGCGATGGCTGAAAAGTCTTGGTGATTCATGAGGCTTCATTTGACCATCACTACTGAAAACACATACTGTGCATTTTTATTTTAATTTAAATTGATATTTTTAAAACAGTGGTGCAGTTGCTTCTGTATATCCTAGTGCAGTGGTTTCCAACCTTTTTTAGCTCGTGACCCCGTTTTAATATCACAAATTTCTGGTGACCCCAGACATTCAAAACAGAGCCTTTTTTTTTTTGCTAAAATTAATTTGTTTTTGATTATGTAATAGTTTGCTATACTATGTTGTGAATAAATGTTAATCTTAGACAACATTTAGTCCATATAATGTCTATTATTGTGGACAGAGGCAGTAATCCAGGTGTAGATTACTGCACAAAGGGAGAATTTGATTTTCCTTGGTCAGGATCTGTCCAGTCAGTCCAGTGATTTACAAGGAGGACAATTAATACTGAACAAACAAGAACTGAAACTATGAATTATGAAAGAGCTGCAGCATCTGAAACTGACCACAATGAACATCTGACACACAAACAGAACCACAGTGCTGCAGTTTCAGCTTCAGTTTGTCATGTCTGTTATGGATTAGGATTGTCTCTCTCAATTCACCATAGATTTCTTTTAGTAGTTTTTTTTTTTTTTTTAAATCAATTAGTAGAAATTTCTGGTGACCCCATTTCAATTCCAGGCGACCCCACGTGGGGTTGCGACCCCAAGGTTGACAAACACTGACTTCGATGCAAACACACTCACCAGTTGAGTTGGAATCCTGTTGCTGCTCCCTGTGCTCCACAGTGTTGGGTCCTTTCTCTGGTGTAGGTGTCCCATGTGGGGAGCTGGTGTAGCACCAGTGGGCTCTCTTGTTGCCGTTGACCCTGTTGTCCACCCTGGTGGTCCGGGTGGTAGACCGCCGGTGCATAGTGTCCTCTGCACGGAAAGTGACGGTTCCTCTGTCTCACTGAGGTTGAGTCCCGGGTCCACAGCTCTGGCCTGGACTGCTGTGGTGTTGAAGTCTGTGAGCTGTGCACTGGGGCCAGGGCAGGTGGGGTTCATGTGCAGCTCCAGGGCTCACAGCCGGCTGCCCACATCCAGCTGACAGTCTGGAGGCCCTGTGACTGCAGCCTGCAGGTCTACTGTCCACTGCATGGCACTGAGTCCAACATGAAGGTCCTCCATTTCCAGAGCAGGGTGCACACGGGCATGTTTGGAGGAGGCACAGGGGACAGCTCATCCAAATGTCAGGACATGGTCTCCACACTCATTCAACACTTAGAGCCAGGCCTTGACATTAGGCCTGTAACGGTACACGTACCGAACCGAACCGTTTCGGTACACACCTGTTCGGTTCAGTACACAGCTGAACCCAAACGGAGCAGTATGATGAGAAAAAGAAAAAGGAATGAAAGGCGTCGTTCGACGCGGACCTTTAAATCCGCGCAAGTTTCACACGGACTTAATAAAGGAGCACACATTGACCCGAAATATGAAATAGCAGCTGATATAGGGTTAAAAAAACCAACAAATCTGATGTGAACCTGGAAGGAACAGACTGAAGACCCTCCAGCATCAGTTCAGGTTCAGGTGAAAGACAACAACCAGGAAAGAGACGGAGATAAGACGGACACTGGCCCCTAGGAACTACGGTAGTTCTACAACACTGACACTAGCTGTCTGTGTGTGTGTGTGTGTGTGTGTGTGTGTGTGGTGTGTGTGTGTGTGTGTGTGTGTGTGTGTCTGTCTGTCTGTCTGTCACACACGCTGTATAACAGAGGAATAAATAGAACATTGAAAGTATGTAAAGTTTCACTTTTGTTTCACGACAGCGTTCGTTACATTAGTTATGGACCGCACCCCCAGGTATAGAACTGCGCCCCCCCCCCCACCCCCCCTCCGACACAAAAAAAAACTCCCCCGTGCGCACACACACACACACACACACACACACACACAAATACACACAGTGTCCCAAACAGTTTGTTCTCTGTCCTAAAATAAATCATTTGGTTCATTGTGTTGTCAGTGTTTCTCTTCAGTTTGTTTCAACAGAATACCAGTTTGTCCTCTTATTAATGTTGCACTTCATGTGGAATTTTTTTAAAAAATCTTTCTGCAGAATGTGAACTGACAGAACTGGGATTAGATTTTTCTTGTTTGTTCGAAACTACCTTTCAGGGAAAAGTGCAATACTAATGTTTAAAATACATTGAGTAATATTAATAATTAATTTTATTTTCTATTTGATTTGTAGCAGCAGAATTATATTATTCCTGTTTTTCTATATTCTATTGTCTCCAAAAATTGGGGGAAAAATGTTTTTTAAAAAAGTCATAAATACATTAATAGACATTTTGAGGGGTTTTCTTTCTTCCCGTACCGAACTGAAAAAAAAACCAAACTGTGGCTTTGAAAACCGAAAACGTACCAAACTGAAAATTTTGTGTACCGTCACAGGCCTACTTGACATTGTTAGTCTTTATTCACTCCCTTATAACAGATGTTCCGCTGCGTAGTGGCACAGAGTTCAAACAGCGTTTTCTTCGACATCTCTGTCCACTCTGAGTCAAAGGTGTTGGACAATTTCATCCTGACCCAACGTCCTTAGTTTCATAGAGAGAAAATATAAAAATCCATCCTCTACTATAATTTTGCATCAGTAGTTGTATAAATCTGTGGTTTTAATCAAATCTTCACAATTACAAGAGCTTCACACATGCGTGCAGAATGGACGCAATGAATACCGTGAAAAAATTGGGTATTTCACATTTTTGCAGAAAAAGGTGTAAATGTATCAGCAGATTAAACTAATTTCAATAAATTTAAATAAATTAATAAATATAAAATAAATAAATAAATAAAATAAATTAATTTTTCAATAAATGCATCAATACATGTATGTATAAACAATATATGTAAGCTATATGTGTGAATTATTTCAGATGACACGCTCCAGTTTATTCTAATGCCCTCATGTAATTCACACTGCGCATTTTTAATGAATAAAATATTCAGGCCCTTTTTTGAATCTCTAGTTAAAATGTCACCTTTGCTCCACCTTCTGTTTAGTCTGAACTTTCCATTTCTCCAGTCAGATTAATACATCTATCAATAAAACAAGTTCCACTCAGTTGATTAATAAACAATACTCTGAGACAAACGACCAGTGGGACCATGAACATATCACATCCACCTGACTGTGTTGACTTTGAACCATAATATTTTTTTGGAGTTGATTGAATTCATTATCCAGATGCACTTCAGATGTAACATCTTCCTCCTCTTCTTCCTCAGTATGAATAAGGCGGTGACGAGAGGCTTTCAGAAGGACGTGGGGAATCGGACAACGCATCACTTCCTGTATCCGGAGAGCGCCGTAGACGTAGGCGGTGGCATCAGCCTCGTCCTGCTGCCCTTCAAACTCAGAGACCTGGAGTGGCTGACCAGCGCTCTGTCCACCGGACAGATCAAAATGTACGAAGAATGTCTATGAATATATGTGTTTAGGTCAAAATGTACAAAGAAAATCAAGAAAAATATGTGTTCAAATCAAAATGTATGAAGAAAAACTACAAATATTTGTTCAGGTCAAAGTGTATTTAAAAAATACAAATACTCATAACCCTCAAAGTCCCAAACATCCACCATCGACCAAAACCATCCATTGGTGTAAATGTTTAAACCTGCTAATCCACTAATCCTATCAATCCATGTAAATAATTGGTGTAAAATGCAGTTTGTCGTCTTTTCATGGTCAGTCAGTTATGAATGATGAATGGTGCGTTTTATTTCCAGGACCTACATGAGAGTAAAAGACAGAATAGAAGCCGATAAAGATAAGGTAAATAAAACCTTGTCTCTACTGTTATTATTGTTCTCTTCGTTCATTATTTTATTCTTTTCGACTTACCAACATTCTCAGAAACAGACATTATGTCAATGAGTGTTTTTAATGATGGAGAGGCGTGTTTCCATGGTAACACTGTGTTGCATTTAGGTTCTGGTGGTAAACCCCGGATTCTTTAAATACGTTCATGATCACTGGACGGAACATCACGGCCGCTACCCGTCCACCGGCATGTTGGCCATCATCTTCGCACTGCACATCTGTGACCAGGTAAGGAAGGGGCGGAGCCTATGATGTATTACCTCACATACAACAGACAGAACATTAGGTCAGCGTCAGTCCTCAGTGGTGCGTTCAGGGACCTGACTGAATGAAATCAAACTGGTTATGTTCCAAATTCATCAGGATTTATTGATGGCTTAAGTCGTATGAAGGTTTTTTTCAGGTGGAGGTTCCCTCTGGTGGTGGAATTATCAGACAGTCATTCATGTTAGAGAGCAGGGCTGTCAAACTCATGTTAGTTCAGTCCCACATTCAGTCCAATTTAATCTCCAGTGGGCCGGACCAGTCAAATAATAACAGTGAAAAAAGTTAAATTATATTATGATCAGGTCTACGTCTACAAAGTTTCCTTAAAAATCTGAATAACATAAACAACTTGAATTGTCTTAAGAAAACCAGTGCAACTTTACCATAATTCTGCCTCGGTTTATCGGTTTATCATTTACACATGTGCGTTACAATAGCACAAAACATTTAGTAACAGGCAGAATATTGGTCAAATTGCATTTACTTTTCTTAAGACATTTCCGTTTGTTCATATTTTTCAAATTATTCATGTTTTTTTATAAAAGTATAGTTCGGAAATGTAAACATTTTCATGTAATTATACTTTTTTAAACCAAAAAAACCAAAGAAAGTTTGGGGTTATCATTATTTATAGGTTATTATGATAATATTTTACTGGTTCTGACCCACTTGAAATCTAATTGGACTGTACGTGTCTGTATGTGGAACCTGAATTAAAATGATTTTGACACCACTGATTGTTAATATCTTCAGTGTAATTTTTTCATTTCACAAATTCATCCCACGGGCCGGATTGGACCCTTTGGCGAGCCGGATTTGGCCCCTGGGTCGTATGTTTGACACCTGTGTTATAGATGATTTGATTTGTCTGTTTTTTAAATCATTTTATAAGAGTTTAAGAGTTAAGATTCATCTGTGTCTTAACAAGTAGTGAAATAGAAAACTGGAACGTGAGAATCACTGAGTCTGTTCAGTCATCTGCCCCGTCCTGACCTGTGACCCCGGACCTCCTCCCCCACCCTACCTGGACCTCCCCCTTACCTGTCTCATCTGAGTAGATCAGGGCTGTCAAACATGCGTCCCGGGTCCCAAATGCGTCCCCCCAAAGGTTCCAATCCGACCCCTTGGATGAATGAAGTGTATAAATTCCACAGTCCAGGCTGTGGAACTCATTTTAGTGTTGGTTCCACATCCAGACCAATCTGATCTACAGTCAAATAATAACAGCAGAAGAACCGACAAAAAAGAATGACTGCACATTTACTACTGGGTTTGATGGGAAAAAATATTACATTATGTCTATGAATAATGACAGCTTCAAATTTTTCTTTGTTTTAGTGCAAAAAATAACATTAAATTCTGAAAATCTTTCCATTTCCAAACTCTCCTGTACCAATAAAATGTGACTAACCTGAACAAATGTGTCCAACCTGAAATGTCTGTATTAAATTCAGTCCAGTTTGAACTCTTTTCTTCCTGTTCCTCAGTGTTTAGTGTCTTTGGAGATCTGATCCAGAATGCACATGGACTAATGATAAACTGAGGCAGAATATTGTTAAAATTGCACTGATTTTTCTGAAGAAATTTCAGTTTTTTCTGGTTATTCACATCATTTTTGTTTGGATAGTTTATAAAAGTAAGTATTTTCATAATTTAATGGGGGTTTTTGCACTAAAACACAGACAAAAATTTGTAGTTGTCATTATTTATCGGTTATTCTGTTATTATTTTACTGGTTGGGTCCACTGCAGATTAAATCAGACTGAATGTGGAACCTGAAAGAGCAGGAGTTTGAGAACCCTGGACTAGATGGACCCCTCATGTGCCCCCCCCTACTGCATCTTTACAGACTGGAACTACATCGGCAAATGGGCGTCCATCAGTCCTGGTGCATCGATAGTCTGTCTGTAGCCTGGGGGTGGATCTCTCCTTTACTGTGGTTCTCCCTCAGGTTCCTCTTTTTCCCACTTGGGGTTCTGGAGTTTTTCCTTACTGAGAAGGAGGGTCTGAGGACGGGGGATGCCCAGGACATTAATCCATTTCCTTCATCTACCGTTTATTTGACTGTTTTCATATCCAGCTAATTCTGTAAAGCCCTGTGAGACAAACTTGTGTGATATTGGGCTCTACAAATAAAACTGAACTGAATGAGCCCAGTGAAGGTTCTCAAACATAATCAGTATTTTAGGGATTTATATGAACTAGAAGTGGCAGATTTCTTTTTATATTTGTTGTTTCAAAAGTGTATATTTTCTGTTTTCTGTCTTCCCTGTACTTTGTTTTTATGTTTGCTGCTGTCAACTGTGTAATTTCCCCATGACGTGGTCAATAAAGTCTTCTAACTGTTCATGCTGTGTTTTGATGTCACTTCCTGTCCGTGCAGGTCTCAGTTTTCGGTTACGGTGCTGATCAACAGGGGAACTGGCACCACTACTGGGAGGAGAACCGCTACGCCGGCGCCTTCAGGAAGACCGGCGTCCACAGCGCCGACTTCGAGACCGAGGTCATCCACCGCCTCGCCGAGGAGAATAAGATCAACCTGCACCTCTGACCTCTGACCTGTGACCTGTCCTCTGGACCGAGTCCGGACCTGGACCGGGATCAGCACTGTGGGTCGTTGTGTGAGTGACAGACGTGGTTTTCTGTGGATTAGTCTTTTTCTCAGACACCTGATCTACCTGTGGGCAGAGTTCGGTGAACAGAAGCGCCTTAGATATCATGTGGGAGGTGCTTATATCAGTGGGAGGGGCCTATCACTAATGTGAGTTAAACGTATTTGTGTGCTGGTTCAGATCAACTTGCTGTCTGCGACTGCAACCACAAAAAACTCCAAGTGGAAAAAACCACCATGTTTTTTTTATATATTTTATAGAATTTTATAGATATTAATGGGGATAACCTCTTTTTTTAATCGCAGCACTTTTATCTGAGGAAGTTCGACATCGTGTTATGGGCGTTTTAGGGAAAACAGAAGACAGGAGGCTGTAGGAGGGAGGGGATTTGAGGAAATGGCTCATAATTTACAACAAAAAGAGAAAATGGATGAGGCCTAGTTTGTTCCCAAACATCTCAACAAACCAATGTACAATCAACCTGTTAAAACTGAATAATGTTTATTTCTCCTGGACCACATTCAGATCCCACTTAGCACTTTACCTTTTTATTCCTAACATGACTTCTAATGGGTTTTTTCCTGATAATTTGTGACATAAATGTTTAAATTCCAGACTTTTTCACCCCTTCCTCCTGTTCGTTTCACCTAAAGCGTCTCTAACACGTTGTCGTACTAAAATGTGTCTTCTCTTCGTATTTTATATCTTTCTTATTCCATCCATTTATCCTAACTCGAGCCGTCCTCAAAGACTGAAACAGGACGCAGATATCCTGTCGAATCCACTTTTGTATTAACGTCCTTCCTGACCATATATGGAGTGGAATGGGAGGAGCCTGTGTCGAGTAGGAGGAGCCTGTGTTTGGTTCTCAGCCTGTGATTGGACCATGTTGAATAGGTGTGTTTTCCTGCTGACAGTCAACGTGAGCCGCCAAACCTGTAAAACTGAAACGCTTGAGACGAGGCCACTTTGACAAAGGTTTATTGAAGGAAACGTGGTCAGAGTCCCAAACGGAACCGAACCAAAACCGCCGCCCACGTGACAGGAGTCAGCCCACTTCCTGCCGAACACCTGAAACTGTGAGCGAGGTTTCTTTTATAATCGCGAGGAAGGCGCCGTCTGATTGGCTGTGAAATGTCGACCAATCAGGTGGCGGCGTCCTCGCGAACACGAATGACCTGAAAATAGAAAACTCGTGAGCTGTGAATGTTTGACAGTTTGAATGTTCGTCTCCAGTTTTCAGGACGTTTTCATAACAGTTTCATCGTTAAATTCTGTTTGTATCGTGGAGGAGTTGGAATTATTCGAAGGTCAGATGTTTAACAGGTTCTACACAAGAATTAATGGACAAAAAAAAAGGCGCCGTTCATCTCATGCATCGTTTTTTCTTGTTTAGATGAAAGCGGACAAAGGCGGTGCAAATGATAAAACTACTTACGTCATTTGTCTTGTTTTGTTTTTTTATGACAGTTATTTGTTTTGTTGTTAAAGGCTATCTTTTGTTTTGTGCATCGCTTTTGTCCGGTTTCATCTTTTTTGTCGTTTTCATCAGGTTTCATCTTTAAAGTTGTTTCATATTTTACATTGTTTTGTCTTTTTTTTTTACTCATCTTGGTTTTGAATTTGTTTAATCTTTTTTTTACATAATTTTCATCTTGTTTTGTCTTTCATGTGATTTTTTTTTTTGGACATTTTTTCTTTTCTGTTTCTTATCGTTTCGTCCATTAGGGTTAAAAATCGGTCTCGATGTGATGATGCTAAGCGAAGTAAAATAAAATACCGGATAAATTCCACTGTTAAAACTGAAGTCACGCGTCTTGAAAATGTCTGAGGTAGAAAGTCCAGATACTTGTGTTCAAATGGAGTCAAAGTAAATAAATACTGGCGCGCAGATACTGAAACTTCATGAAGTACTTGTATTTTGAGACTAATGTTTATGTGAAACCGTCCTGAAGCTGAAGCTCAGTAAAGCCTGCGTCATTGAGCGACTCGGCAGCGTTTTCAGCCTGCTGAAGTTCGTTCCGGTGCAGGAAGAAGCTTTGTTGTAGTTGTTGAAGCCTTAACAATCAGAAATGCTGAGTCATGTTCTGACGCTGCTGCCGACGTCAAACAGGAAAAAGGAAAGGAGAACCTGCCCTGTGGTCCCGTGTGCAGAGTTAAGGATCTTAAAACTCAGGAGGTTTTTTTTTGGTTTTAAGACGTCGGAGCAGCAGCCGTCAGGATCCTGAGCTGGATCACAAACAGGTTCACGTGGAAACTGTTCATCAAAACAACCAATCAGCTGAGCAGAAACTGACCATGTGATCTGTCTGTCGACTCTGACCAAAACATGCTGTTTGTTCAGTTTGACGCCAGGGGTGCAACGGTTCTGAACGGCCACAAAACTAACGGCGTTCATTCAGATATGAGCTGGTTTACTGAAAATGAGATCAATCAACAACATTAAATGGGAATCAATGAACTATTTCACATATGAACCAGGTCGGGGCCATGAAACCATCATTACCAGAAAAAAAAACTAGTTGTTCATTATCTGGTAAATGTTTGATGTTGAAAATGATTGGTTTAATGCTGTTAAAGCCAGTAAATCCAACTGAATAAAACAAAATCAGCAGTAAATCATCAAATCATTGAAGAGATGTGAGGTTTTAGCATTACTTTTTTATACGTCTTTTACATTCTGTTCGTTTTATTGCATCAGTCGTGTAGTTTTTGGTGTTTTTTGTCTTATATTTTCAACTTTCTCTACACTACATCGAGTTCATCTTCATATTTTAGCATCTTTTACAATCTTCTATCATGTCATTACTGTATTTGCATTTTCTACTTCTTTTAAGTCATTTTCATTTTGTTTAATCTTTTAATAATAATTGAAAACTACAAATAACCCGATTATTAAACCTGGTTTCTTCAGCTGTCAATGTGGGTAAAAAAAAAAAAAAAAATCTTTAACTTTGTATGTGTAAAAAAAAAAAAAAAAAATAATAATATTAATAAATTAATGATTAAAGCGTTTTTGCCACATCGCCCACACCTCTAAGCTAATTCAAAAACATCAGTGCTGCTTGTTCGGTGGTTTTTCCAGAAGCGTTGCACTCCTGTTAACAGCTTTAATTAATATTTTCACTGTGACTGATGAACACATTTCAACCTGCTGAGCATTGTACATTCATAGAAACCAAACAGACACCAGCTGTCACTGTAAAGCAAATAAAGAATATTAGAAAAACCATTCAGAGCTGCGTTTTCTGTCATTAACTCATGTGCAGGTAAAGTTTGTCCTGAAACAGCAGGAAACGACTGTTACTGCAACAAAATGGATTAGAACACATTAAATCAGAAACGTCACAAAATGAAGTTACTTTTTAAACTATTTTTTCATTAATAATCTGTAAAAATAACACAATACTCATTCAACCAATTGGTCTGAAATCTTTTTTTTTTTTTTTTTTTTTTTACAATAAATTAGTTTTTTTTTTTTTTCTGTTTACTGGTATGAACTATAACTGGTATCAGACTCACCTCAGATTTACATTTTTGTTTTATGTTGGAATTAATTGCAGATTGTATGATGCACATTATTTAGTTTCATTACACCTTTTCTCATGTTATTTATCATTATTTTGCTGCAGTAACACGCTGCTGGTTTTCCTCACCGAGTTGATATGATATGTTGAAGTTGTTGAAGGCAGCAAGAGGCGTCAACTCAGTCTGGTTTCAGGCTCCGCCTCCTTTAAAGTCTGCAGACCAATCACATCCAAGCAGGTCGACAAGGCAGTGAGCGTCATTGGTTGATTCTAGACTGGCCGGAAGTTACAGAAGATGACGGCTGTGCTTAGTATCCCAGAATCCTTTGTGCTCAGGTTGTTCAATCAGAAATAAATAAATAATAGGTTGAATAAATTAAAGTTTTACAGGTGACCTTTCAAAATAGAGGTCCGGGGTTTTATTTTGAAATGTCGTCACCTGGTAAGTTTGTAAATATTCAAATGCACACTGAGGCCGTTTCCATAGCAACAGTGGCCGCAACCCGAGGGGGTCATCTGTAAGGTCGCCATGGTGATGGAGCCAGTTGCTATGACAACAAACCATCTCCATGTGGTGTTTCGTATCCAAGCGGTGGAGTTTTGACAGAAGAGGAGTCGGGTTTTGGTTCTGATCCAGGACCGGTTCTGGTTCCAGGTGGTCTGGGTCCATGCAGGTCCACGTCAGTCTGACAGCAGCTGGACGAAGGAAGACGGGAACAAACCCCTCTGGTCCGGCTCGTCCTCGATGTAACCGTGCTGCAAACACATGTTTATATGTACATACATGTGAAAATAGGCTCCGCCCACTGAGGTCTACTGGTCACATGACTGGCTATTCTAGGTTCAAGGTTTGGTTTTATTTCATGTTTTATATGTAAAACGCTGTCAGATGAAGGTTTTCCATGCATGTAACTTCCTCAAAGTTAAATTACAGACCAACCAATCACAGCAGAGGGTGATCCATGACAGC
Source organism: Sphaeramia orbicularis (assembly GCF_902148855.1). NCBI lineage: Eukaryota > Metazoa > Chordata > Actinopteri > Kurtiformes > Apogonidae > Sphaeramia > Sphaeramia orbicularis. The sequence continues at coordinate 1,860,275 of NC_043961.1, read as the reverse complement.
CAATCAGAAAGCAGGATGTTGGTAATGGAACATACCCACCAGTCGCTGTCATCCTGTCCCAGAACAACCAGAACCTGACCCTCGGTGAAGCTCAGCTCGTCGTAGTGATCGGCCTGACAGTCGTAGAGCGCCTGAACCCGACGAGACGCCGACGACGAACCGCGAGGCTGAAGGAAAACAGGAGGAATTCAACAAACAGCGACCGAAAACTACATGAAGATTAAGCATTATTTAAGAAACATTTATCGTGAAAAAAAAGAATCATTTAGTGTAAATTATAAATACATTTGGCGTAAATTAAGGAAACATTTAGTGTAAATAAAGGAACCTTATGTTTTGTGAAAGAGAGGGAGGCTATGATTTAAGGGGAAAGTTAAATTTACAGATTCATAAAGTACGCACTACGTTAAAAAGTTTCTGTATCACCATCTGTGGAGGAAAATTGTGGAACAAATTGTGTGTGGAGATAAAACAAATATCAAACATAATTCAGTGTAAAAAAGATATAAAAAAATTATTCTTGAGAGGTCCAGTATTTAATAATGACACGGAGGCCTGTTTGTTTATGGATGATGTTGTACTGATAAATCTGCTGGAATTATTGAAGAAAATGGTTGAATTGTTGAGTCTGTTTGTACGACTGTACTGCCATGATCATATTGTTGGGTGTAATTCAGTTACTGCATTATGTTTGTTGTGGTTTGATGTTAAAATTACGAAAATAGTATAGTTTGACTCTTGTATCAAGTTAATGATAAAGGTGTAAAAGCACTGAGGGGTTGGATTAAATAAGTTCATACTTCTTCCTACTCCTTTTCGACCATGCAAAACTCAGACTTTTATGTACTTGGAGATAGATTCTGTCCATTTCAATGTTTTATTTTGTTTTGTTTTTTTTGCCTGTTCGAAATAAATAAATGAATCAAATCAAATCAAATCAACCTTTTGGTGTGTTTCAAGAAAATATTTAGCATAAATTAAGGAACCATTTTACTTAAATTACTCAAAGATTTAGCTTTAATTTAAAAAAAACATTAAGCATAAATTAACCAAACACTGAGCGTGAAATATACCTAGATTTTGCATAAATTAAACAAAAATATAGCATGACTTTTAAAAAACATTTAGCATGGATCAAAACAAACAGTTCGTGCCACATTACATGAGAAAACACATGTAGATGTTTGGTGTTTTGAGAATAATCACATATTGCTTTTGGTTTTATATGAATTAAATTAAAATGTAGTGAACTGAATATATACATAAAATCAATGGACTGACCAATGATCTGCGAGGAAGCGGCTGGGGGGCGGGGCCTCTGCTGTTGCAGTCGAAGCTCTGTGAACGCTGACTGGTGGGCGAGCCATTGGATGGAGCTTTGTTGGAGGAATGTGAGAAGTGGGAGGAGCTATTATCACTGTCGGCGCGTCGAAAACCTAAAAAAAACAACAACATAGATTTAAGAATTGAATGAAAACCCAGAGAAAACGTTGAGCTGATGTGAGTGAGTTTTACCTCTGTCCGGACGTTCATTCACTGAGCCCAGAGGAGACGACGGACTAAAAAAAAAAAAAACACACATAGGTCGTTCAGTTTCTGTTCGGTAGAAGTCAGACGAGTCAAACTGAATTTAATTAATTATGTAAAGTTCACATTTTTTCACAGAAGATGAAGATTTTTCATCGTCACTATTTTATTCATCAGACACCACATCCATTCATCTGTCTCTAGGTTCTTACAGACATAGATTAACTCATTTTATTATCCCTGTAGGAAACTTCAGTCTCTGCATTTTGTATTTGTATTTACTTGCACATAACAAACATGAAAAAAATAAAAATAAAAGAAATCACCACGCAAGTAACACCACTGTGCAGGAGAGGATGGAAGCAAAAAAGGCTCATAGAAATACCTCCATGGAAAAACAATACATAAAAAAATAAAGAATAAAAATATGATATGACTGAAATAATAATTAAAAGTAAAACTACAAATCAAATGATAAACAGCCTTACATTTTTTTTTTGTAAATTAGAGTCTGTTTCAGATCCATTGTAAATAACGATAAAGAAGATTTTTATTGAAGATCAGGATTATTCTAAAGACGTGGTCCATGATATTTTAGAGAATACTGACTCAGATTATTGACAGGTAGGAATTATTTTACCCATAATACCTAGCATTAGCATTATCAATTAGCATTAGCACATAGCATGTATTGTCAAGGAACGATTTGAGTCTCTGGACGATGTGAGTCTCGCATGTGTAGAAGCATTTATCTGTCGGCCATCTTTTACGAGTCGCTACGGTAACCTCACTAGGACAAATCATACCCTCCACCGCTCAGTTTCCCCCAGATTTAGATCACAGTGTTTGTCAGCTGGATAGGCTGTCAGCTGTGAAGGAACCAAAAGTAGGCATGAAAATTAGGTCTCGAAGTCATTTCTGATCGCTAGAAAGATACTCTTTGAAGCTGAAGTCTCTGTGCTTTTACATAAGGTCAAGTCTCTAGACTTTAACACAGTGTTTTTCAGCCTTAGGCTCACCTGGAATTCAAACGGGGTCACCTGAAATTTCTAGTAATTGATAATATATATATATATATATATATATATATATAATATATATATATATATATATATGTGTGTTATATATATATATATATATATATATATATATATATATATATATATATATGTGTGTATATATATATATATATATTATATATTTATTTTTTTTTTTTTTTTTTTTTTTTTTTTTTTTAATTTACCAATAAAAAAATACGGTGAGTTGACCGAGACAATCCCAATCCATAACAGACATGACAAACTGTGGTTGTGAAACTGCAGCACTGTGGTTCTGTTTGTGTGTCACATGTTCACTGTGGTCAGTTTCAGATGCTGCAGCTCTTTCATAATTCATAGTTTCAGTTCTTGTTTGTTCAGTATTAATTGTCCTCCTTGTAAATCCCAGCTGGACTGACTGGACAGATCCTGAGCCTTTGTGCAGTAATCTACACCTGGATTTACTGCCTCTGTCCACAATAATAGACATTATATAGACTAAATGTCCTCTAAAATTAACATTTATTGTAACATAGCATAGCAAACTATTACATGATCAAAAAAAAATTAACTTTAGCAAAAACATGTCTCTGTTTTGAATGCCTGGGGTCGCCAGAAACTTGTGATGTTAAAATGGGGTCAGGAGACAAAAAATGTTGGAAACCACTGCGTTAACATAATTTCACTCATACCACAGTGATTTGTCCTAGCAAGGTTGCCGTAGCGACATGTAAAAGATGGCGACGGAGATAAATGCTTCTACACATGTGCGACTCAAATCCTCCCTTGACGCATTATTAGCAGTGAGCTGCCACTGAAGGAGTTCGAGGACCAACTCCAGATCTCCATCAGCACCGTGGACGAGGACACCGACAGGAGAATGAACACGTATGTAAATCTATATGTAAATTAATAAACCGTTACATAGATACACACAGAAAGGCTGCAGTCCAACTGAAGGTCAAACCCAGAACCTTTTACTGTGACATTAAAGCCCTAACAACTACACCGCTGCACTGCCCAGAGGAACTAAAGCAGCACGAGAAACTGGAGTGAATGTGGCTTTGAAATTAATTTTTAGAGTAAGTTTTAAGCAATTTTGGTAAATGAGCTGTGAAGCTTGTTGTGTTGATACTCACACACACTTCTTGAAGGACGACTCTGCTCCGCTGTAGATCCTCGGACTGGTCGGTAACACAGGATCTGAACATAACGACAGAACACAGAACTGTTCTAAAACTGAAGGAAAGTCTGGTGTTCTAACAGGAAAACAAACTAAAAACTCCAATAAACAAGTTTGACCTGAACAAAACTAGAACTGAACATCAGGTAAAATCAACTTCTTCTGATGTTCATGTTTCATGATGAACAAGAATAACATGTCTTTATCCATTACAGGACCTTAAATATCATTTCATCCTTCATCCATCGCTTTTCATCTTCTATAAAATTGAGATTTTCCTCATGAAATAATGAAGAAAAACATTTAATCTAAATGAAAAATCATTTATCCACTGATGAAATGATCCGTTCTTGTTTTCTGTCATTTTTCTTTTTTTTTTTAAATTGAACTAAAATGAAGTAGAAAAATCATGGGGATATGTAGACAAGAGCAAAAATACATTCAAATACATTAACATATAGGAGCAGAGATGCAAGAGAGAAGACTTTTTTAATTAAAATTATAGATAACGAGCAATGTTCTGGCTTATTTTCATTGCAGTTTGTTTTTTTCTAATTTTCTTTGGGACAAGACAAGCATTTTAAATTCGTTTGTAAATCCACAAAAGGAGGGCTTGTTTAGTTCTCCGTCATTACCGTGTTTGTTGGACTCGGAGCAGCTCCTCTTGTGTCGGACGGCGATGGGAGGGGGCGGAGTCGACCTCTTGTTTCCTGGTGAAGTGAAGAAGACCTCCCCCTCTTCATCGTCTTCTTCTGCAGCTGGAGGAGGGGGAGGGGGGACGCCGGGCGCTGCAGGGGTTAAAACAGAAAACACTGTCCAGACATCTGCACTTTGTATGTGTTCTGTAACTGCTGACAATCTTTTTTCTCTGTCTTTGATTTTTTCCCCAGAACCTGGTTTATTCAACATTTGTGAAAATATATTTAATTTCTCAGTATTTTGAAATTATTCACAGCAGTTTCTGGGATTGGGAGAGTTGGACTCAGAAGATTTGCCACCTAAGAAAGCAAATAATTGTATTTTTATTTGGGTTTGTTTTATTTTTTCTTGCTGATGAATAATAAGTTGATCTGTATTTGATATTAATAAATCGCATTTAAGTACTTCTTATTCAACTGAATCTCAAAGTGCTACAGAAAAAAGAAAGTGCTACATTACAAAAAACAATACTTTGAAATAAATTACTACATTAAAATAAAATATTACTTGTAAAACAAAAACAATGGTGGGCTTTAAAAAGTCTAAAATTTGGAACATTAGCCAGTGAGCTTCCAGCAGCTAATGTTAGCAAAGTAGATCAGCGACACTACAGACGAAACATCCCCTCTGCGCTGTTTCACTGTGGATGAGAACGTCATGGCTAACCTACAGCTAATTAGCTTTAGCTTTGATAACGTATCGCTGTGAGCAAATCCATCGCATCAGTTCTCTGACAGACTGAGCTCATGAAATCGCGTTGTATGTAACACCAGTTCTTATGGCGTTTGGCGTGTTATACATAAGCATTTCCATCTGTCGCGTATTACTCAACGCCATTAGATGGAAACTGGAAACTGTCTGAACTGATCTCCCTGAATGCTTTTAAATCCAAACTCAAAATGCTGGAGAACAACTCACTGACTTGCAGGTGTTTTTTACAGGTTGAACTGTCCTGTAAATTATTGTTTGTTGTAACTATGTGTTGTGTTTCATGCTGTCTCTTGGCCAGGACTCCCTTGAAAAAGAGGTTCTTAATCTCAGTGGGATCCTTTTCCTGGTTAAATAAAGGTTCAATAAATAAATTTAAAAGAAAATTGATCGCGTGTCAATTTACGCCAAGATCTCTGGTTTACATATCCATAACCACTAACCCTAACCCTAAACTGAACCACTAATCGCGTCGTATTTGACATGGCGTGAACATACACGTGGAAAGCTTATAATGCGTACAGATAAATTTAATTAAAATGACGTCTATATTTACACATGTATATTTACGCAATTCATCATATCACGCTGTCCCGGATGTTGCAGATGGCTATGCTAACGTTTACAACCCTTGGTGGTTCAGAGTTTCTTCGTTGTGATGGTAAAGATTACTGACGTATACTGAGTTTGGTTTTAACGTTTTAAAGATGAAGAAATGTAAAAGTTCTGTGTGTTTAGTTCATGGTTTGACATTGTTATTGCTATTACATTTAGTAATGCTAATGTTGTTAATAAAGTTGTACAAACTGTAGCTAGCGAGTTAACAGTTGTTTTAACAGATTTGTGTCATGAGAAAATACACTGGTCCACAGTTTTTTAGAAATGATTTGCTTCAGACATTAAATGTGCTAAATGTTACGTATTTTAATAAGATTAATTGGAAAATAAATGACAAAAGTGCCGGTTTGCTGATGTTTTCAAGGTATATGATGAAGTGTTATTCCACATATATATTGGTTTATGTACATTTATAGAATAGTTTTCTAAATCTTCCACTAAATAGAACCTGTAAAGTGAATGTATTCTAATGTGCAGACAGTGTTTTGAAGTAGATCTTGTAGCTCTGACACAAATATTCCTTTGGAGTCAAACCCATTCTCTCGTTAATTCTTGAATTTCACATTTTGACCCAAGGCTGTATCTTGGAAACTTCAGCCAACCAGCATTTTTGACTTGACTTTTCTTCATCAGTGACTCTCATGTGGTAAAATTTCATTACTTTTATTCTGGAAGCGTTTTCCTTGTAGACCAGTGATATCGTCCGGAGCCTTGATTTATTTAGTTAATTCATGAAATACAGTCTCTAATAAAGATCAGGTAGAGACACAGAAGTAACGATTGGATTGGACTCTGACCTTTGACCCTGGGGGGTAAAGGGGGTGCAGGGGAGGAGGGCGGCGGCGGAGGGGGGCTGGGGGCGGAGCCTGCGGTCCGTCCATGGAGCTCCATGGCCATGGCGAGCCTCCGGCCCACGCTGAGCAGACCGCCGGCCGCCACATTTGGAGCGATGACGGGCCGCGACGAGAACGAGAAGGAGGACGAGAAGGAAGAGGAGGAGGAGGAGGAGCGCTCCTTCTTCACCGGACCATTCTGGAACACACAGCATCATGGGTAATGTAGTGTTTAGAGGGACCAGAGTTAAAAACCCCATGTTATTTACAACATACACGAAACCTAAATGTTTTTGAGTCAAGGAAAAGTACATATGTGTATATTTTACTTCCTGAAAGCTTCTTTACCAGATGGGGGTGCGTAACCATGGTAACCAGTCAGACTCACCTGTATGTGTGTAATATGACTACAGACCACTGGGCTGTGTTCACCTTTTGTCACTGTCCATTGTTGGCGCTACTGCATTGCATTATGGGATATTTTTGCTGATGAAGTGTCCACAGCGTGCATACTGTAACAATTACGTGGAAAAAGTGTGGAGCTTCACACACTACCGTAGATGTGTATCAGCTGCCTGTTGCCATGGTTACCTTTTCATCAAAGTCATCATCGCTGTCGTAGACGTCGTCGTGTCGAAGCCTCCACTCGTACTCAACATGGACGTGATGGTCAAACTGGTTGGACTGGGCCTGCTGCAGCTGCACACACACACACACACACACACACGTATCAGTAAATACTACAGTACCCATGAGCCTCAGGTTTGAAACTGAACAAAATAATAAAGAAAATAATCAGGTAAATTAAAAATATTAACAAAGCAAACAAAAAAATGTGGAAAATTAACAAAATAATCATCACTAAAAAGTAACAAAATTAAGAAAATAATGAGCAAAAGTGATTGAAACCAAAAAAAAAAATCCAATTATCAGTATTATCTTATAGTATCCTTACATCAGAAAAAGCCTCTGTCAGTACTGTACAGTGTTGGTTTAGATTAATATTTTAACTTTATGACTGGCTTAAATTATTTATTGTTAAAATAAAAGTCATCAAATGTAATAAGTGATGTTGAAATATCAAAATATAACTGACTTCAAACTGATTCAATTAATGGATTCACCTCAAATTCTGATAAAACTTACACTCATTTGTATTTCAATGATAAAAAAATGACTTTTTTTATTTCCAACTTTATTGAAATATATATGTTTACAAAAACTATGTCAACACGTGACAAACCAATGAACAGATGTGAGCTCATCAAACTGGGACAGAACTCACCAGCGCCTCACAGTGGCTGTGCTTCAACCTGCGGCTCATGTCCAGTGCAGTCTCACCCAATTCATTCTCTGAAAATAAATACACAAACAGTTCAACACACAACATTCTGAGGGTGTGAATGAAACCAGAGTGTGTGTCTTTGTGTATTACTGATGTGTGTGTTGGCTCTGGCTCTCAGCAGGAGTTTCACGCAGTCGATCTTGTTGTGCAAACAGCTGTAATGCAGCGCTGTGTTTCCTGAAGACGTCTGGCTGTCCACGTTAGAGCTGAAACACACAGAACACACAATTAAAACACACCAGGACGATAAGAACGAAGGGAAACAGATACAGTCGCTGAAACATTAGTGGTTCTCTGTAGTACTGATATTCCAGACTCCGACTCCAGTTCTCTTCAAACTAAAACTCAGGACAAGGTTGAAACTGTGAGTATCATTACTGTGACATTATTGTGAAAAAAATATAGTGGAATAAATGTGTACCTTTCATGCAGTGTCTTATGTTGAATTTATTGGAAAAATTGTGTAGTTTCAGAATATAACATCCAACAATGTGTATGACTTGTCCTTGTGTGACTTTTTGCATGATGTTTGCTGAAAAGTGGAGCAAAAATGACCCTTTTTCAGTGACAAATAATTTGCAAACCCATATTAACCCTGTTGCTGTTTGCAAATGTTCGTTGAACTTGCTTCCTTTGAACGTTAGAAGCAGAGCTGATGGTCTGGCCTTTTGAATGAGGATCAGTTTCAGACTTCAGACTTCCTTTATTGTCATTTAATAATGCACCATCAGTACCTTATCAAACAAAATTTCAGGTGCTTAGCTCACCAGTGTCACTTATAAAAATAAATAAAAACACACCTCACGAAATATAAAAATAATCTAAAATACTGTAAACATGTGTATATGTATAAAAATTTAGATAAAAAAATTTAAAGACTAAAAACTAGAAGCACTCGGAGAGCGCAGACCTCCGCCAAGGCTGATCAGTGGCCCCCCCCGTGGGTCCCCCCACGCCAAGGAGGTTATGTTTTTGCCAGGGTTGTTTGTTTGTTTGTTGTTTGTTTGTCTGTCCGTTAGTGTGCAACATAACTCAAAAAGTTATGGACAGATTTTGATGAAATTTTCTGGTCTGCGCCCCCCCCGTGGGCCCCCCCACCCCCGATCACCACCAAAATTTAATCATTTCTTCCTTATCCCATTTCCAACAAACCCTGAAAATTTCATCAAAATCTGTCCATAACTTTTTGAGTTATGTTGCACACTAACGGACAGACAAACAAACAAACAAACAAGCAAACAAACCCTGGCAAAAACATAACCTCCTTGGCGGAGGTAACTAAAGTGCATAGTGCAATAAAGTGCTTCAGATTTATTGCACTAACGGGGCAGCAGCAGATTTGGAAAAAGTCCTGTTTCCTTTGGCTGTTCAACAGTCTGATGGCCACGGGGAAGAAACTGTCTCTGAACCTGCCTGAGGTCAGCAGCGTGAACAGTCTGTTGTGTGGGTGTGAGGAGTCGGAGGAGATGCGCTGGGCTCTGGACAGGCAGCGCTTGTGCCCAATGTCCTGGATGGGGGAGAGCAGGGCCCCAACTATTTTCTGCGCAGTCCTCACCACCCTCTGCAGAGCCTTCCAGTCCGAGGCCTTGCAGGCCCCGAACCAGACAGAGATGCAGCGCCAAAGTCAGTGACGTCAGATCAGCCAGTTCCTCAGCAGACGTCATGGGACTATTCTGTTTGGATTTTTGGCCTTCTAGGTCAGAACTGGACTGATAATTCTGTATGTAGAGTTGATATGATCATAAATCTGTATGTATTATACACCATTCTCTTTCTTTTTCTGTTGTGAATAAAGCATTACCAACAATTCAGTCTATTCTAATATTAGATCAGTCACATCATTACTTTTACTAACCCTACCCCCATCAGTTTTTAGTTTGTGAAAAAAATACAGACCATTGTAAAAATAACTTGCATTCACTCAATTTTCAATATCTAGCCTCCAAAATGTAATCCATTCTGCCCACCTACATGGGCTACAATGAGTTCAGATTATTTAGGCTCATTTTCCTAAAGTCAGATCAAGTGTTTTTTACAACCAAATTTTCATATCGGTTTTTGAAACTGCCACCAATGTGTTAGATTTGGACTGGTTCTGTCAATGATGAAGACAATTTAAGCAGATTTGGCATAAATGATTTCAGATTCAGATTCCTGAGAAAATTTGACCCTAAACTGATAGATTTTCAGTCCAGAACAAAGAACTGGAATGTTTGCCCTTAATGTCACTAAAATGACACTCAAACCTTGAACCTTGTCATAGACGTTTATTTAAACAATCGTTCAAAATAACACTGTCTTATAATCCTCACATGCTGCATCAGCTGATAGTTTACATTGTAGCTGTTAGCTTAGCTCTGTTAGCTTAGCTCTGTTAGCTTAGCTCTGTTGTTAGAATAAAACAGCCACAGTAAAACCACTAATCTCCTCTGTTTTCTGTTCGGTTTGTGTTGTCAGTAGCTGAACTACAGATCTATTTGGAATCCAACAAACAAAGTCAGAACTGTCACAGTTTAGTCTGAACATCAAACAGCAACTTAGCAAAGATAAGAACATCCCATAATAACTTTATACCTTCATAAGCCTCAGAATTAAACTCACCTGTGTTGAAGAAACGCTGACATTTCAACATCAAACTCATTCACTTTCTTTGACTTGTTTAAGATTTTCCATCATAAAACTACGTACAGCCCATTTAAAGTGTTTGTTGGTTTGAACCTCCAGGCTGTTGAAGGAGCCTTTCATTGGTGAACTCTCACGTCCATGTGGGCGTTCAGACTAGGGCTGTAAGAAAATATCAGTTCTGCAATATACTGCAATATTTCATTTCATGATACTGTATCGGTATCAAAAAGTACTGTATGGATATTTTTAGGTATTTATTCAAATGCAGATATGGTGGAGGTTCATTTTTGTTTTTTGATTTTATTTATTGCTTATGTCTTATTTATTATTATTTAACACTGTTTTATTAAATAATGGTTATTTGAAGCATCCTAAAAGCACTTTTTACTGTCTGAGAGGCAGATGGTAGTTCCTTTGTTAGGTTTGCACAAAAATACTGTTCTGATGTTAGTTGTGAACTAATAGAATATGAACATTTGAACAAGATCTTAAACTGTAATGTCTGTAAAACAGAATTTAAATTTTAACTCAGGAACATTTTGTGATATAGCATTAGATCCTGTTGTGATCAAATAAAAATGTGTTTAGTATTTGTGCAGATTTATGGTGTGATTCAATTCTTCCAGGAAATAATGTTTTAAAAAAGAAACAAAACCAATAAAAAATTGCCTTTTTAACAGTATCATGATGTATCGTATGGTGATCCTAGTATTGTGACTTGTATCGTATCACCAGATCCTTGCCGATACACAGCCTTAGTTCAGACCCTCATCACCTCCATCTCAGCTGGTTTCAGACTTTGTAGTGATTTTCAGTGTCATTCAGTGGGAGGAGTTAAACTCAGAACAGGCAGAATTAGACTTTAACTGACCAGTTCTGAGCCAGGAAGTCCAGGATGTGCAGAGACGTCCGGTCAGCCAATAGGACGGCCAGATGGAGCGCCGTCTCCCCTTTGTCCTGTTGGCATGGAAACACACTGCTGAGTGTGTGTTTACTGTATTATTACTATTGTGTGTGTTTTCCTGTATATATTTTACTCTTGGATGTGAATGTACAGGTATTTTTGTACCTGTATGTGAGTGTGCAATGCCTGGCTAAGCTCCGCCCTCTGAGCGTACAGCTGGATCAGACTGTAGATGTCACAGCTCTTCGTCGCCTCCTGCAGGCCGAGTCGTAGCGCCGTGTTGGAGCTGTGGCTGCGTCTCACAAACTGAACGTTCTGATACTTGGACAGGATGAAGTCTTTACGCTCCAACCTGCGCACACACACTGACAGTAAATACCAGGTTTTATCGTAAACCTGCACATGAATAACTGTCAGGTCTGTGAGTCTCACATGTGACTGTGTTGGGAGGGTTTCAGAGATGGACTCAGCAGGTTGGCCTCCAGGATTTCATTAAAGCCAGAGTTTCCAACGTTCCTCGCCAACTGAAAGTCACACAGAAAGTAGAAGGTTCCAGAAATACATTAGAATACTTTATTAATTCCATGGGAAATTATTGTGTTACAGCTGCTCCAGTTAAGTATAATAAAAGAAGCAAGAAATAAACGATCAAAACTACAAAGAATATATATATTTACATCAGCTAAAATTTCCTTCGGGGGTCAAATGAGTGTCCATTTGTGTCAAAAAAACAAACAGTTGTCCTACAGTCATAGAAGTGTGTGTAAATAATGCTAATCCATTTGTGCACAGACTACTGATATTCTCTGACAGTGGAAGCTCTATTTTCATAAATATTGGATTTGGAATAGCACGTGTGTGTGAAAACTTTTGCTGGTGGATGGACGTGACATTACCCATGATGCTCTGGTCAGTACCAGTACTTTATTAGGAATAAACTTCTAGACTTCCTATTGCTAATTCTCCTCTTCTTCATAAATGTTGGTATTGTGGATCTAAAACAATCCCAGCTGACACAAAAACACTAAATGTGTCAGTGGACGGATGTGACATGGTTGTTGTGGATCCCATCATACTGATGCTCTGCAGCCATGTCAGCGTTTACACTAATGATCCCTGTGCAAAAACTAGGAGCACTATTATTTATTGGATAGTTTAGCATCAGACTAAAGAGGAAAGAACAATCTAGAATTGTTCTTTCTGTATAAAAATGCTTCTTATTGTAAAAGTGTTGATGTAAACAGTGCTGTGTGCCATTCTTCATGTATGTATTGGTGGAACAGAAGCAGGATGGATCAGCACCATACTCCAGATTGAACCTGTACAAATAAAACATGTGATATGGAGGAGAGAATCTGGGAAGAAAAACTGGGGAATCCAAAGAAGAGAAGATTTGTTTTTCAGCTCAGTTCAGTTCAAATAGAACTTGTCCATTTGTGACATGAAAATATAGCATTAATTGTGCTGATATTGGACATTTTTGAGCTGAAAACATAGTTCATATGAGCATCAACATGTTGAACAGAATTGAAATCCTGTCCATTTGAACAACTGTCATTTACCAACACAAAGTTCCTTTGGATTCACTGAGACTGATTTAATATGAACACAGACACAAATAAGAGCTGTGAGCACATTTTAGCCGACATATAAACACTGTTAAACACGATTAGAAGAGTAATTTGTACAATATGTACTAGACAAATATTATCAATATGATAATAAAAAGAAATGTAGTTAAATAAGTGCAAAAAGTAAAAAATAAATAAATAAATAAGTATAAATAAAAATATAATTCAAACAGAACCACCATGTGGCTGACTGGGCTCATGTCATTTCCATGTTTGGGAAACAGTTTGTTTGTGGTTTGTACAAGTTGATGGAAACTCTACTTGCACCATGACACAACAAATGATAAATAATCCTTTCAGCATCTACATCTGGTGTGAAGACGTACCAGCAGGTCCGACGTCCCCAGACTGTCCAGACTCAGAGACTGGATCCTGGACACGTGGACCCCCATCTCCCTGTGGACCCCCGAACACTCGATGCAGGTCAGGATTCCCAGGTTGGTCGAGAGCCACCCGGGTTCTACACGAGAGAGAGAGAGAGAGAGAGAGAGAGAGAGAGAGAGAGAGAGAGAGAGAGAGAGAGAGGGAGAGGGAGGAGAGAGAGACAGAGAGAGACAGAGAGAGAGAGAGAAGGAGAGAGGGAGAGGGGAGGAGAGAGAGACAGGAGAGAGAGAGAGGAGAGGGATAGGAGAGAGAGAGAGACAGACCAGAGAGAGAGAGTAGGAGCGTCCACAGGTTCACGTCACATTCAGGAGCACCAGCGTTCAGATGGAGGAGGAGATTACATTAGACAGTGGAGTGGAGGAGGAGATCTGTACCAGGAAATTAAAACTAGTGTTGGCAAAGTGGAAAGAGGTTTATGATTTTAGAGTTTATGATTGGTAGAGTGGGTCTGGTGTTGTGGTGTGTGTGTGTGTGTGTGTGCGTGTGTGTGTGTGTGTCTAAGTAAGTGAGAGAGAGACAGAATGTGAGGCTTTGTATAATCGCTTTGGGCACCATGACAGTATATAAAATGTCACCAGTCACAAGTGTTTGCTCCAGGAGGATTCTGTTGGGTTTCTGTAGAACTGACTTAGAGTCTGGTTTTGACCAACTCTATATATAAAATGTCAAGAGATAACTTTTTTGTGATCTGGCGCTATATAAATAAAATTTGATTGATTGAGTGATTTAATTGGTTTTCCCCTGTAAGTCGCTTTGGAAAAAAGCGTCTGCCAAATGCGTAAACATAAACATAAAATGTGCTATATAAGTGCAGTCCATTTATGATTTAGTTGAAAAAAATCCTCCAGACAAATAAGTTCAGGTCGTGCAGATGGTGACGATCGTGACGATGGTCTGGAGCATTTTCACAACATTTTAAAGGCAAAAAAGCAGATTTTTCTGGATAAGGTTTTAATGAAACAACCTGTAAGTGTGGACAGTGATGAAAGTGAGGCAGAACGAACCAATTAAGTGAAGAGAAAACGCCAGAAATTCTTCTACCTGACATTTTACTGGAAGGAGATTCACCTTCCACAGAATAGCCCTCCTCCTCCTCCTCCTCCTCCTCCTCCTCCTCCTCCTCCTCCTCCTCCTCCTCCTCCTCGTAAACAAGTTAATAAAACCAGTTTATCTGTTTTTGTAATTGTTATTTTTTTCTAACTGCACTTTCTCTGTTTCAAAAACCAGTGAAAAAAGGATTTTTGGGTAGTTTTGAGGGGCTGGAAAAGATTAATTATATACAGTCATGGAAAAAATGATTAGACCATCAAAAGTCATCAAAAACAATGGTTCTGCAGTCCAGTCCTAACTCTCCTGTGTGTATCATGTGACTAAAACAGACAGAAAAGAAACCATGGAATGAATAAGAGCACTGTTTTTGTCAGTACAATGACACAGATATTGATGGAAGAACTGAAGTGATTTTGGTTTTTATCAAGAAAACATGTTAAATGGATAGATATCAGCTCTGAAATTAAACTACTATGAGCTGTTTTTGTTGTTCTCATTATATTTGTCCAACAAATGGACCTTTAGTTGGACCAGGCATTAAAATGAACAAGAAACTGAAGAAAACAAAGGGTGGTCTAATAACACTGGTCAACAACAAATTTATTAAGTTTTTTGAGCTGATTTAGGATAATTTTGGTGTGCTGAATCCAAAAATCACATTAATTTTGCTCAATCAGGTCAACTTTCTGAACTATGCTACATATTGGCTTTTTAACATTTGTGCTTACATTTATGGGCATTTTCACATCATTTGATACAAAATTCTTCCATATTTCTTGCAATAAACGAGTTCTGAAGATTTTACTTTTGCCAATTCATGATTAATGTTTTTTTTTAATATTACAGGTGAATGAAATGGCTTCGACTAGAAGATCTTGCAAAAATAAGCCTGACGTATTCTGCTCCATCTGCGGTGAATACACCATTGTACCTAACAGGAATCAAGTCACAAGTTTCATAAAGTGTGCTTACCAATCTTATTTTGGTATTAATTATTATATTTGTGAGAAGATCAAATTTTTCTAAATCAAATTAGCAAAAAACCTGACCTGATTGAGAAAAACAGATGTGATTTTTGGATTTAGCGGTGCAAATGGTCCGAATTCAGTTGAAAAAACCTAGACAACTTGCAAAAAAATTTTTTTGTAACCCAGTGTAATTTTTCTGCAACTGTATGTCCCTGTAATTTCAGTTTGGGATAATAAAGTACATCTATCTATCTATCTATCTATGTGATTTCACTGGGGAGAGACTCGTAAAATGAATAAATCCCAAACGTGCTCAGTCATGGAATGAATTAAAGTCAGTACTGTGAGGTTCCCCTGTACGTTGTAAAATGTGTTTACCTGGAGCTCCGCAGTCGCAGCAGCTGCTGTTTCCTGGCATCCGTCTGATGTCATCAGTGATGGCTCGAGTCAGATCCTCCACACTGTTCTCCCCACCTCCTCCTGGTCTCTTCCCCCCGTCCAGAGCTGCACTCAGAGCCTCCTGTTTACTGTTACTGAGCACCGAGATCCACCTGGACACCAACACAGTTTAATTTAACCCAGATCCACCTGGACACCAGCACAGTTTAATTTAACCCAGATCCACCTGGACACCAACACAGTTTAATTTAACCCAGATCCACCTGGACACCAACACAGTTTAATTTAACCCAGATCCACCTGGACACCAACACAGTTTAACCCTTTCATGCACAGTGGTCACTCGAGTGGACAGCTATTCAAAACTGTTCTCTTATATATTCATGGATTTTATTGTTTCACTTCCATATCATCAAACACAGTGGGCACCTATGCATCATCCCATACACTGCAATTCAGACCAGTACTGTAACTTTGCTGTTCTAGATAAATCTGATCTACACTAACATGTTTGAGTGGAAATCAATTGCTTGTTATTGTTAATGGACTGTAATTAACCCTTTTTTTTTTTTAAACAAAAAGGGTTTTTTTTGCATCTTATCTCCATAAAGTGAGTAATAACTAATATTGCAGTATGTTAAAATGTGACAAAACATCAGATTAGCATTAAAAAAATGTATTTCATACTTTTCTCACAGTGTATCAGTAAATACATGTTTCTTTGCTTCAAAAATTAAATGCATGGTGTCCAGCTGAGTGGATATTTTTGCAACTCCATGAAAAATAGGTTCATAAAAAATTTTCAATCGCATTTTTTTTTTCAGGCCTAAAGAGGAATAAAAACACTCAGGAAAATAATTTGATTAGGGTCAAAAAACGGTATTCAAAATTTCTCTGAAGGGACATTTTAGAGACAATTTGACCCACGTTTTTACTTTTAAATTCATTTTTGCTTTAGTTGGACCATAAGGGATTATCCAAAACAAGGAGCTACTTTATAGTGAAATAAAAGTTGGAATGGCAAACAATTAAAGTTCGCTCTCTGATGAGATATGACCGTGTTTGGACCCATTAAGGTTCTCATAATTCATGCATGAAAGGATTAATTTGACTCAGATCCACCTGGACATGACCACACTGTCTCTAAAGGTTCATTTTGTAACTGTGAGTTTATGAATAAAACAGCGAAAACATTCAGGACAGTGGGAGGAGTTTAATCTGAACTCACGCCACACATTCCGCTTCGTCCTCAGCCAGGAAATGATACGTCCGATTGTCTGTGAACACAACACAGAGAATCTGAATCAGTGTTTGGTATCAGTCACACATTATCTGAAACACACAGTTAAACGCTGATTTATGGAAAAAGTGTTACAGTCACAAGTGGTATTTATTAACCTGTAAGAGGGCGGGTCTTAGTTAATTTGGACCAATCAGAGACAGCATAAATAAAAGGACATGAAAACAGTTTACAACATGACACATCATCGGTCTCAGCTGTTATAGTTAATGAAGTGGAAAACCAGCTGTGAATGAATAAATCCAATAACAAGTAAATAATAAATATCAGAACAAAAAAAAAAAATCTTCTAAATTAAACTAAAACTACTTAAACGCTCTTAGCTCAAACAAACTGAAACAAAATATTAATTAAATAAAAATAAAACTCACAAACACCAGATCAGATCTCTGCTCTGATCCTTTTATTTACTACTTTTTTAATTCTATCACTCTATCTTGATACTTGATAAAATAAAGACCAATGAAACCAACCTTGTGTATTTTTTCATATTTATTGAGTGAATGTCCATCTTGTCAAAAACCAAACTGAAAAACTCAATAAATACAAAAACATCATCAACATTTCTAAATAAATCTGACCTGATGAAGTTCCAAAAAGGATTGAAAAGTCACTGATCAGCTGTCGACTTTAATGTTTAACATAGCTGAAGACTAAAAAACTGAAACACTGGGTTATAATGAAGTTCAGATAAAACCAAACGTCTTACGGGAGATGAGGTCGAAGCACTTTTTGTCCTCGACGCTGGGTTTGACCTGACAGGTGAGGAGGTTCAGTCTGGTTGGAGGTTTGTTCGGCTGCAGAAACCAAACAGGAAGAACAATTCAAGTCAAACTTTATTTAACTACATGTTAAAACACTGTAAACATCAAACACTAAAAACAGCAGACAATAATTATCATTACTGTCATATACAGTGGTATAATTTCTTATATAATTAAAACTTTTTCATTTGTTTTTGGGTTTATTTCATTCACACTGTTACATAAATAATGTTTTCATCTTCAGATTAACTTGATTTAATGCTTTCTCAACACTGCTTGATACGTTTTGCTCTTATCTTACATTGTTTTTCTCTTGTTGCATTTTTTTTACATCGTATTTTCTTATTCCTAGTGTTTTCATTCTGTTGCAGCATTTACATTTTCATTTCATTGAACCTTTCAAACCACAAACAAGGCTTTGAACTGTAAAGAAATAGTGATTCAACATTTATTGTGTAAATTGCTGATTCTGATGGATATGAAAATGTTCATGATGAGAACAGTTTTTAACTCCAGTCATGTTTTATTCTGGCCTCAACCCTTAAAGACCTAAACAGCTGCCAGTGACCAAAACCATCTACTAATGTAAACTGTTTAATACCTGTTGATCCACTAATCCTATCAATACGTGTAAATAATTGGTGTAAAATGCAGTTCTTCATCTTTTCATGGTCATCAGATATGACCCATTTGGACGTTCAGAGGCTCTGTAGTTACCATGGAAACACCATCATCTTCTACAACACTGATTCACCAGTAAAACCCATGGAGTTGGATCAGTGATAGCAGATGGACACACTGGGTTTACGTAGGATTAATGATGTATTTTTCTGAAAAAGTCATTTTTCTCTGTTTTAATATAATAACCTTTGAATTTACTCCAAGCTTTAATTAACATCTACAGTACAGGCCAAAAGTTTGGACACACCTTCTCATTCTTTGCATTTTCTTTATTTTCATGACTATTTTCATTGTAGATTCTCACTGAAGGCATCAAAACTATGAATGAACACATGTGGAATTATGTACTTAACAAAAAAGTGTGAAATAACTGAAAACATCTCTTATATTCTAGTTTCTTCAAAGTATCCACCCTTAGCTCTGATGACTGCCTTGCACACTCTTGGCATTCTCTTGAGCTTCCAGAGGTAGTCACCTGAAATGGTTTCCACTTCATAGCTGTGCCTTGTCAGGGTTACTTAGTGGAATTTCTTGCCTTATTGATGGGGTTGGGACCATCAGTTGTGTTGTGCAGAAGTCAGGTTGATGCACAGCTGACAGCCCTATTGGACAACTGTTAGAATGCATATTATGGCGAGAACCAATCAGCTAAGTAAAGACAAACGAGTGGCCATCATTACTTTAAGAAATGAAGGTCAGTCAGTCTAGAAAATTTCAAAAACTTTGAATGTGTCCCCAAGTGCAGTCGCAAAAACCATCAAGCACTACAACGAAACTGGCTCACATGAGGACCGCCCCAGGAAAGGAAGACCAAGAGTCACCTCTGATGCTGAAGATAAGTTCATCTGAGTCACCAGCCTCAGAAATCGCAAATTAACAGCAGCTCAGATTAGAGACCAGATGAATACCACACAGAGCTCCAGCAGCAGACACATCTCTACAACAACTGTTAAGAGGAGACTGCGTGAATCAGGCCCTCATGGTCAAACAGCTGCTAGGAAACCACTGCTCAGGAGAGGCAACAAACACAAGAGATTTATTTGGGCCAAGAAACCCAAGGAATGGACATTAGACCAGTGGAAATCTGTGCTTTGGTCTGATGAGTCCAGATTTCAGATCTTTGGATCCAACCGCCGTGTCTTTGTGCGACGCAGAAAAGGTGAACGGATGGATGCTACATGCCTGGTTCCCACCGTGAAGCATGGAGGGGGAGGTGTGATGGTGTGGGGGTGCTTTGCTGGTGACGCTGTTGGGGATTTATTCAAGACTGAAGGCAACCTGAATCAGCATGGCTACCACAGCATCCTGAAGTGACATGCCATTCCATCCGGTCTGCGTTTAGTTGGACCATCATTTATGTTTCAACAGGACAATGACCCCAAACACACCTCCAGGCTGTGTGAGGGATATCTGACCAAGAAGGAGAGTGATGGAGTGCTGCGCCAGATGACCTGGCCTCCACAGTCACCGGACCTGAACCCAATCGAGATGGTTTGGGGTGAGCTGGACCGCAGAGTGAAGGCAAAAGGGCCAACAAGTGCTAAGCATCTGTGGGAACTTCTTCAAGACTGTTAGGAAACCATTTCAGGTGACTACCTCTGGAAGCTCATCAAGAGAATGCCAAGAGTGTGCAAAAGTCATCAGAGCTAAGGGTGGATACTTTGAAGAAACTAGAATATAAGAGATGTTTTCAGTTATTTCACACTTTTTTGTTAAGTACATAATTCCACATGTGTTCATTCATAGTTTTGACGCCTTCAGTGAGAATCTACAATGTAAATAGTCATGAAAATAAAGAAAATGCAAAGAATGAGAAGGTGTGTCCAAACTTTTGGCCTGTACTGTACATGATCAGCGAATTAAATATAAAAAAAAAGACATGATTACACTGAAAAATTCACAAGATAATATAATAGTACATACTGATGAATGACTTTAAATGTTAAACGTAGAGAAAAATTTACTTAGAAGTCACCACAAAATACTGGTAGGTATTTAAGGGTTAAGGTTGGTATCAAGATTTTGATTTACTACTTTTTTAAAGAGGGAATAAACAATAAAAGTCATGGTCCATTGAACTTGTAGGTAAGATCACAGTGTTTTAGATTATGTTTAAAGGAAATTGGGGTGAAAGTTGGAAATATGTCTTAGTTTTTGGTGTAATCTACTTCTCTACATGGGTTTCATGTAGTTTGATAAATAACAGTGGATGGACACAGATTATGTTCAGTTAATTATTTTAGAAAAAGTCACTTTTCATATTTTTTACTGTTATGAGCATCTACATGATGATAATTTAAATACAAGAAAATACATGATTTAAAGTGGAAAATGCTAAATGCAGAGGATAATGTCATTGGAAGTTACAACAAAAATAGTTGTAGATCATTAAGGAATAAATAAACCTCTGCATGAATTATTTGCTTCATGAGTTTCTGTGGTTTGTCCCATCAGTGATATATTTGGGAGCGCTCATATATCCAGACAGACAGTGAACTCACCGTGGCGTGTGCGATGGTCAGGTAACAGTTATGAACTGAACATTTCCTTCTGCCACATTTTCCTCAAACTGAAACAAAATACACAAAACAGACAAAAATGACGGTAAAACGGATCGTCTTTCAGCATCTCTGAACAGTGATCATCACTTTATATAATACAGTGTAAAAGTAATACATATTGGAACTGATCCACGGTCCAATTAAACAAAGTAAAACGTCTGATGAAAGCATGTACCATCACTCTTCTTGTAGAGGAATCCTGTCCTCTCAGTGCCGTACTGTTTTGTCTCCCAGCTGATGCATACTGTACACCTGTTTAGGCGCGCAATCCTACAGACACACAAACAACACATAAATAAAACACAA